>NC_069499.1:1136105803-1136405803 GCF_027579735.1 Bombina bombina
GTCTAAAATTGAGAGATGTCTTTAGTTTCTGGGACAGTTGGGGAGTATGCTTTGCAGTGACAAAGCTTAGGTGGGCCTTCAAAGTGTCTAAAGCAATATTCTGCCAACAGCTTATACAGGGGTTATATGAAAATAACTTTTATTTATTTTGACATAACCCCTGTTTACATAGTTTTGAAAGGCCCTCAAATGTGTTAGACTTATTGTGTTATTTTAGGCAATAATCCCAAATACCAAAGATGAAGACTCATCCATTAGATCTCTAGGCTAATTAGTTACATTTAGGTTTCCCCTCCTGCACACCATGAAATGATACCTAGGTACAACAAACATCCATAGACCCTTAGTTAACAAAGAGCCCATACACTTACAACCAATCTACCTAATTGGCAAACACATCAGTATTCAGAAACATTCTCAAAAGTTATTTAGGCTAGTAATCAGTGGAGGCTCCTCTATAGGAGCACAATCGCACGTGAACCCCCAAAGAAAGAGGGGGAAGAGGCGGGAAAAAACAAACCTTTTTAGCTGAATAAATATAAATTTTCCAATAGCTCCCTATTGGAAAAATTATATTTATTCAGCTATAAAGGGTTCCAGGCTAATTTAGTAAAAAGAATGCTGTTTTTACTGGTCTATCTATCGCACCGCACGTGCGATAGATAGAAGTATAGGCTACAAGATATTAGCACTTATTTTTAAGTGACTGCAGCGCCCCCTCCCTACCCAGCCCCATAGCTTGTTAATCGCACAGTTCTGACTGTGCGAGTGAGAGCATTGAGACAGTGTGATGACGGTGTGCGGGAGGAGGAGCCTGGCCAGCGTGAGCAGTGCACGGAAGCCTTCTGAAAAAGGGGAAGAGCGGCAGAAGAAAATGTAATGGTGGCAGTCTGGGAGAGAGCTTTCCCAGTAAGTACTGTATAACACTGTTATACTATTACTATATTGTAATTATAACGGTCACAGGAGATCATGGCTCAAAGGGTGAAGGGGGAGAGAGGAGGAGCAGAGCTGAACCTGTTTTCTGCAAAATGAATACTTCAAAGCCCTCATCTCGCCATGTGCTTGAGTCTCTGCAACATTAATCTTGCTGCCCAGTTCAGCTGTACTCTGCACTCCCCCTTCATAGCTTACTTCGTCTTGAGCAAATTGTGAAGGGGGAGGTTAGAGTAGAGCTGAACCGGAGAGCAAGCAAGATTAATGGTGCAGAGTGAGAAGAGAACGGGTAGGAGCCGGAGGGACGCAATACAGGTCAGATAACAATGAAGCAGGGTGAAAGGTGACCAATAAATGAGGTTTGTTTATTGCTAAATGCCTTCTGTTCCAACTAGGTCCTGTAGGTTGTATATATATATTTGGCAGTATGGGTGGAGGCAATACCCAATAGCATCAATATGATAATGATGGGCAAATAACATTATTTTTAATATACACTAATGGCTGCTTAGTCTTTTTTTACTGTGTGAGTTATCTCAGGGTGCATATCATCTTGACAGGCAGCTCTCTGCAGACAAAACATTCAAGGGGAAGAGGGGAAGGGGTTAGAGCCCTTTCTTTGATCAGAACTGCAGAAGCAAAACCATTTCCCTATGGAAGCACTTTCTGACTCATGTTTGGCAATATGTTTCCTAATGGGGTTATAAAAAGTGTTTCAGGATATACCTTTTATAATTTTTGCAGCTTTTATTTAAATTGGCTCTATGAAATGGTTAGTAAAATATACATATTTCACCCTCCCATATATATATATATATATATATATATATATATATATATATATATATATATATATATATATATATATATATAAATAAAACAATTCATGGGCTGAGCCATCTGAGGGAGGGGTGGGGCTTTATTTCGGGGTGTGTGGTCTAGTGCCCCCAACTTCAAACTTCACCAGCCGCCACTGCTAGTAATACATTTTCTCATTAGTAAGATTTTGTGTTTGCTAAGTTGCAGTTGAAAAAGCAAGAACATGTAGAATACCACAATTGATATGGCATGTGCTTCAAGCGTGATAATGCTTTCTGATATTATAAGAATTCTCAACAAGGCAGATGTGGTTATATTAGATTATAATAGATGAGTGGGGGTAATACCACAGAAAGAGTCAACAGTGTTTCAGTTCTATTAGGCTTTCAAATAAATTCAAAATGAAGATATTAAGAAAGCAAGTACATAAGGCATAGGCTACTTTCATTTTGTTAAAAATTAATGATTACCGGGTTGGCATTGGCAAATAAATAATAATCATAATAATTACTTCTAAGTAAAATTGTACTAAAAGGAAGGACCCTCACCCTTGTAATAAACATTGAACCAAAATTAATATAGATCTTAACCCCCCCCCCCCCAAAAAAAAAAAAAAAGCAGCAGACACCATATCAATTAAGCCTGTGAGGATTACAGCATAGGAGAGTTGACTAAAAACTTTTTTTTTCTCAGTTGAGATAGCTAATATTATGCATCTCCTAGCCTAGCAGGATTTCAAAATTGTGTTGGTATAAGGAAGCAATACCACTAGTGTCCACAAGAGGTCCTCATATTCAAAGAGTAGTCAGAAATAAGTATGTAGCAAATCCTCAATGTTACGTTATAACTCAGAACAACTATCTTGAAGATAATAATAGTCCTGTGTTTCTCATAATTTTTCTTATAGAGAAAAAAAAACATCACAACAAAAAAACAACAAGAACTTTAAAGAAAAACAACAAGTCAACCAACAATTTTCTTTTAACAAACATATGCTCTTTGTATAAGAGGGATTTGTGGTGGGTACACGGAGATCACTAGTATCAGCTACAGTTTCAGCCATAAATACTCTTTAATGAAGTTTATAAAACGTGGTCTACTCCTACTAAATTCATGATGGCTAACCAACTCCCCTCTTGTGCCGCGGATCTTGCTTAGGATCGGTCAACCATCCTCCTTCTTGTTGTGCAAGGCGGTGTAAAAGGATCCACATACTAAGCAAACACGCTAAACAACGCAAGAGTAATACAAAAAGAAAACAGTTCATTGCAGCTATCAAGGAACCATTATCTATCTTGTGAGGAATTCCTTTCAACGATATGCTGCAGATTATAGAAGGGATACTTTTTGTAACTCATTCCACCCCTACTTGTTTTTGCATAGACTGGCATAGTATTTTACTTATGTCTCTGGAGGTAAGTGTGAGAAGCTTTTTTCAGTGATTCTCATGTCTAAGAACCTGCACCAGTGATCTCTTAAGTATCAGACTAGGGTTATACTGCAGCTGCAGATAGTCTATGTAGCGCCAGACAAGGGTCAGTGCCGCCATTTTCCTTGACTTCCACATGTGCGCCTTCACACTGTGCCCTGTAGGTATTAAAAGCATTTGTCGATCAGGTTTTTGTCCCTAGTATGCACAGTTTGAGTCCATCCATAGCTCTGGGTGTACAGAGGTCCAATTTGCTGCTTGTATGAGGATATACTGAGGTTCAGCATTTTCGTGAGCTGTAGAGGTGTTCTCCTTCAGTGCTGGTTTTGATCTGCAGTAAGAGTTATCATTTAGCAAGAAGGGTACACCGGGATTAGAAAGTTGCTCAGCGCCATCTCCTGATTCAGACTGAGTGCCATCTAGCCAAGCTGCGTCCCAGGATGAGTGATGTTGAGGTGGCTGTAGGAATTGAGGATCTTATTTAGCAAAAACAGGGGCAGTAGTTAGTGGTAAGTGTAGCCCCTGAGCGGAACGGATCTCTTTATGAAGTGCCAGGCAAGCTTATCTAGATGCAGTAGGATTGTAGCTGTCAATTCTTTAGTTAGAGAGTCCATCTTGGAGGACAGAAGACACCGTAACTGTCTTGTGAATATATTTTAAAGTGCCTTCTGGGGAAGAGAAGATGTCTATTTCTCTACCCACGATAGTTCTCTACCCACGATAGTTCTCGGACACAAAAATTGTCAAAAGAGGTGTGGATGGCATTAAATCCAGGCTGTAAGACGATTCTTTTCACGAGGTATATCAGAGCTTCAATGCCTTGCTGCCATCTTGGTGCGCCACCCATCGGAAGTCCCATAGGCCCTTAGTTATGCTAAATAAATGATAAAGAAATGTGTGTTCTATAAATGTATATAGAATAGTACAGGTCATTCTAAGTTAACCTATCAAGATTTTTCACTCAGGTAATGTCACATTACCTGAGTGAAAAATATCCTCAGTAACATGTGACTCAACTGGTTAACAGTTTCAAAAGATGTGTAGTAGTTAGAAACTGAATTATATAAATAGTTTGAAACCAAAGTGCAACCTTCTCAGACAATATGCAGGTGATGGCTGTATACAGGCTCTTGCTGGTGTGTGGAGGCTTATTTCGGGGGTGGTATACTTTCAGAATCATCATCAATTTCCTCTCACAGAGTTACAGCTCCTACCTTGTGCTGCCGCCGTGGCTCTAGCTCAGCTCCTGCCTCCGTCCATGTTGCATCATAGACTGTGCAGTGCCGGCAGCAGACACAGAGCACTCACGTCATTTCCCCCCCCCCTTCCCTACGGTTCAAATTTGGAGTGGAGCAGCCGCATTGTGCAAGTGCTGTGCAGCCTATGTTTGCTGTAAGCAGCCAGTCGCTGGGTATGCAAGTCTGTCCCCTGCTTAATTTGGAGCGGAGCAGCCGCATTGTGAAAGTACTGTGTGCTGTAAGCAGCCGGTCAGTGGTCACTGTGTATGCAAGTCTGGACACTCACGGGCCGCACATATTACCGGCGGAGTCTGGGGAACCCGGGTCAGGGCCGGCTGCACCCTAGGTGGCAGTGCGCACTAGGCGGCTGCCTAGATGGCCTAGTGGGAGCGCCGGCCCTGCTCATAAAGCACAGCTCACACAGACACACACACAGTGTTACCTACCCACACTCATACAACTCACACACACAGGGGCCAATTTATCATAGTGCGGATAGACATGATACGATGTAGAGTATCATGTCCGCTGCACATCAATAAATGCCGACAGCATACGCTGTTCTTGTGAACTGCTTGTGCAACGCTTCCCCCTGCATATTCGTGACCAATACGCTGCTAGCAGGGGGTGTTAATCAACCCGATCGGGTTGATTTCTGTCCGCTGCCTCAGAGCAGGCGGACAAGTTTCTGCTTCATAACTTCTGTTTCTTCAGCCCCATAGTGTTACCTACCCACACTCATACAGCACAGCTCACACACAAACACAGCTCACACAGGCACAGTGTTACCTACCCACACTCATACAGCACACACAGCTCACACACAAACACTGAGAAACACACAATACTAACAAAGTACATCTGCATTTTTTTAGGAAGTCTGCATGCTCTACACACTACCTCTACGGTGCTCTCTTCCAGTGACCTGCTAGCTGCATAGGACAGCTGCTTCCGTTAGTAGCAGAAGGCCCCTCACTCCTCACTAATCTTCCCCAACATAGTCAAGAGGAGGGCCACTGACATACTAAATCATTTTATGTGGGTGATGCAGAACTTATGTTTATACAAACTGTGAAACTGTCACCCCAGGAACCAGCAAATATTAAATTACACAGCACATGCAAAACTCAAAACTTTTTACCTTATTGAAAATAATAACAGTGAGGCAGAAACCATTTCCGGTGGTGGATATTGTCACGTGGCAGCAGAGCTACACACATACACAAACACAAATATACACAGATATACACAGACACATATCTACCTATTGAGGCAATATATAAATGCATAATTCTTGAAACAATACTAGGTAAGTGTCCTTTACAAAAGTTATCATTTAGTAAGAAGTCTGGTATCATCAAATGTCAGGTGTCATGTTGTTAATGTGTCCACAATAACAAAAACAAAAATCAATAGTAGTTTGGGAGCGCTAGAAGCTAAATGAGAAAGTCTGGAGACTGATAAACAATTTATCAAAAATATATTTATTAAAACAATATAAAACATATATATAACTTTTAGAATATATTGTGGGACGTCTCCCTTTGTAGTTTAAGAACAAGTAAAATTTACTGCATAAAAAGAGCACTTTGGTATATTTTTCTAAAAGATTCCACCTAGGTTTTTCATTTTCACCTTAACTCATTTATCTTTGATTTCCACCTTAATTCTGATACTGAGTGGCCGCAAGAGATTTCTCAGATATTATATCGGTTTCCACTTTTATATTGTTACTTTGTATCAGATGGAAACAATTTACATATCATAGTCCAATATATTGTTATTTAAGTTGTTAACTTTTTGTAGCAATGTCTTTTGGTATATAATATATATACAAAGTAGTTTGTACTCAGTAAAGATTGATATTTTTTGGTAGGGCTTACCGGCTCTTCTGACACGTCTGTGTCTGATGGTATCTCGGTCTCTCTTACCGGTTTTTTCTTTTGTGTCTCTCCTCCCTGTATGATGTAGGTATCTCCGATGTCGAGAATGAAAACCTAGACCACGCTCCTGCGTGTATGGGTTTCCTTCTCTACCGGTTTGAAGCAAATTCGGCCTCTATGTTCAGGGTCTCGTTTTCCCCAGGCAGCTTCTTGGTACAGGTGTGCACGTCTCAGCGTGTAGATGTAATCTTGGACTTGAAATACAAACGGCCGTTTGTTTTTTGAACTTTCTTTTCCTCTACTTCCTTCGATAGGGGATAGGTAAAGTTGTTAGTCCAATAATTAGAAAGCAGGTAACAGCAGGTAACGTCTACGCGTTTCGCCAGCAGGCTTTGTCAAGACGGATAGTGTTTGTTCTGAGCCCGGCAGTTTAAAAAACCCTCTTGTCTTTTTGATTGGTCAGTTGTTCCTTCATTTTGATAGGTGTGATTTTTAAGGTGGATTTCTTTAGTATAAATAAGGTGGAATCTTTCCTAATCTTTATTGCTTACTTATAATAATTCTTATACATCATTGGATATCTAATAATTATAGTTTTTATGTTATAATATATATATATATAATATATTTAGACTTAATTATAGTGACATTCTCTATGATGGATTCTTATCACTTTTAGCTTTTTTGCTTGAATAAGAATTATAACTAAAATCAATTTTTGCAATGAAATTCAGAGGGCAGATTAATTCAAAATACAATATTGGAGAGATTTTGAAACTTATAATTTCTTAGTCTTAATGGTCTTAAAAGTTAACAACTTAAATAACAATATATTGGACTATGATATGTAAATTGTTTCCATCTGATACAAAGTAACAATATAAAAGTGGAAACCGATATAATATCTGAGAAATCTCTTGCGGCCACTCAGTATCAGAATTAAGGTGGAAATCAAAGATAAATGAGTTAAGGTGAAAATGAAAAACCTAGGTGGAATCTTTTAGAAAAATATACCAAAGTGCTCTTTTTATGCAGTAAATTTTACTTGTTCTTAAACTACAAAGGGAGACGTCCCACAATATATTCTAAAAGTTATATATATGTTTTATATTGTTTTAATAAATATATTTTTGATAAATTGTTTATCAGTCTCCAGACTTTCTCATTTAGCTTCTAGCGCTCCCAAACTACTATTGATTTTTGTTTTTGTTATTGTGTATTAATTTACGGTAATTATAGGGAAAATTACCTGTGAGGGAGCTTTGAGAAGAAATACCTGGCGCTGCTCTTTATATACTTATAGTTAATGTGTCCACAAACAAGTTTTACTGCTTATCCATCAGACACTCAATAATAAATTAAATAAAATGCAAAAAATAATAAAATAATAATAATAATAATAATAATAATAATAATAATATTAGTAGTAAATCCACAAGGGCTACCTTTTAAAATATATTACAATATACTGTATTACAAACTACTTATTGAGTTATTGGGAAAAGCAGCATGCTGTCATTTTACTATACAGAAAAACATAAAATGTCTCACTGGGTACGACCTATGTCTAAGGGTTAGAAGGGCAGTAAATTACAGGTGTCACCAAATAATGAAGTAAACAAACTGTGAACACAAGCCCTGGACCAATAACAAATGTACAGGCCACACCGACTCTCTGATTGATGCCTGCTTTGAATAGCATTGCTGGCTTCAATGGTAGGAATAGGACTCTCTTGAAAGCAGTTTCTTACAGGGGTCAGGGAGGTTTAATGCAGAGGCACTTTGCACTGATAAAAGCGATCTGTAGCCAATGCAAAGTACAGTGCAATGCTTCCTGTACAAATAAATTTACATTCACTTCTGTGCGTGTCTTTTATTCACTAAGTTTAAATCATGTACCTGTTTTACAGATGGTGACTGCAAGTATAGGTTAAAGTGAAGGTCAGATTTCATGTGAAAGTGCCCGGTTTTTAAAAAAACTAATAAAAACAGGGGCACTTTCATTCATGAACATTTACATAGCACCGTATTTTAAAAATACTTACCTTGTTCTTCAGAAATGCCGGATCGCTGTTCTGAAACGATGCCCCGTCTGCTTCTACCTGGTTTACTTACCCAGCAATGACGAAACCGGCTTCCTCCAATCACGGCGTTGCCTCAGGCAATGATTCCCCCGGGGGGGGGGGGGAGAACCCATGATTGAAGGATGCCGGAATAGTCATTGCTGACATATGAAGAGGCTTGCGACGGGCTGGTGAAGCACTGGAGCGGCTTCAAGAAGAAAAGATAAGAATATTTTACAAAAATGGCTGAAATGTCAATTTATATGAATGAAAGTGCCCTTGTTTTTAATAGTTTTTTTTTTTTTAAAACTGAGCACTTTCACATGAAAATTTACCTTCACTTTAAGCTAGGAGGAATGCACAGTATGCGTATTACCTCATCATTGATAGCAGTAAATCTGTAACTTGCTGCTAACTGCCAAAGACAGCCTGTGTTATCTGTCAGCTCAGCCTCACAATCTGTAAATTAAGTGCCACCCCCCCATGTCTGAAGGCTGCAGCAGTTCAAGTATAACTCTCTCTCATTGTGTTGCGTGCTCCTAAGAGGAGAATTTCACTTTCGTTGCTGTGTCACCACTGATGGCAGTGGTGTGTGCAGAGTGTGGGTAATTAGATGGTCGGGGCTAAGGGATGCCCGATGGTCAGTCCGGATCAGTTATATTACAGGATATAGATTATACACACACACACACTGGTTCAAACAGCTAAAGAATGACAAATATGGATTTCATAATAAGCGGTGTCGGTACGGCGGACAGAGGTACCGGCTCAAAAAAAGCCCTATATATATTCATATCTTACTATATATTGATATATCCGTCCAAAAAGCATCAGATATATAGAGAAATATTTATTTAGAAACAACCTTGAAATATGAAAAAGAACATTTTCATGTACACTTTGAGACGTCATGGGCTTTGCACAACAGAATAGTTTTTTCCCCCTTCTATTTGTGAATGTGCATGCGATCTGGCTTTATGGATTATGCAGGTTAACACGCACGCGAAATAAGTTTTTTTGCCATTTGAAATACCTGTGCAACCCCAAATGTGAAAAAAAAAAAACAAAGTGCACTGTGTTTTCGCAATTGCGAAAAACAGATTTGTCGCGCGACTTGTAATCTTGCCCAATGTTGGGTTTCTTGGTGGGGGTGAGGATCCCATCCCTAATTTTTGCACTGGGCCCTGGTTGGTCAGATAGATAGATAGATAGATAGATAGATAGATAGATAGGACAGATACCACACATAGCATACACAGCGACTTGATACATTGACAGACAGACACACTGGCTGAATGCATGGCTGAATCATACTGTGAAGAAGAAAAAAATTACAATACAAAATAAGTACAACTTGAAATCAGATCCACATTATCTAAATATTACCCACCTGCAGTTTTTTCTCCCCTCCTTTCTGTAACGCCATGATCAATTCTTTAACCTTTTCTGGGTTCTTCATCCTCACTGTGTTCTTATTCAGTTCTGCAATCTGGAAAACGGTTAAATCCAATGTTTTACAAAGAAAGAATCTCTTCAAATAAATCATCACCAAACCTATGCATTCCTGTTATTAAACTAGTTAACAAATACTGATAAATATGCTGCAGTCAATTTTTTTTTAATAGTATCTAATATTGGGTAAGAAAACAATTATTTAATCTGTGCAATGTAAAGTACTGAGTATTACATAACGATGCTGAAGTGCGCACAATCTAGTGCATTATGGCTTTTGAAATATTACATGGGAAAACCTTAGTTTTAACAACACTACTTACGGGCATCATTGCAGCGTTCTTCAGCTTTGTAAGAGAAAAAAAAAAGGCAAACCGCTTGGCGTGGTCGTGAATTAGGCTGTAAAATATATGTGCTATGACGTCTAATGTAAAGCAGTATTGCAGTTCTGCTATATGTCACTGCTGCAATGTAACGATTCCCTGGTCTCACAGCATCGCATGCTCCTTCTGTTGGCTACATCCAGGTTGCAGTTGATTGTTTCCGGGTTTTCAGATTAACTCTTGAGCGTTCAGCAAAGGAGGCTCTGGCTACAGAAAGCTCTTGGGTTATGAATAGAGCTGCCCTGAATCGTGCGTGCACCATACGCTCTCTGAAATAACTACACATCTGGCTTTGTAGCATTAGGCAGAAAAATGTACAAGGACCCGCTCTATGCTACATTTTTAACACTGCAGGGTAATAATTTTGCAAGAAGCTGGCAAGTAAATCTACCAATTACTGGAATCATCTCACCATCTGCAGACGTTTATAGCTGCAGACGTGGCACTGGTTATAGTGTTGCCAAGCCGCGCTTTTTTTATGGAACAGTACCCTTTAATCCATCACATATATACAGTACTGTATATAGTTAAAGTTCACCACAGCATTTTTGTTATTAAATAATTATTAAAAACCCCTGTCTGCACCCTCTATGTTGTAAGCCTGTGATTAATATTTAGAAACTGTTCAAAGGCAATTTTTGTCCAAATTGAAGACTTTTAGGGATATGAAACCCAATTTTTTTTTCTTTCATGATTTGGATAGAGCATACAATTTTAAGCAACTTTCTAATTTACTCCTATTATCAATTTTTATTTGTTCTCTTGGTATCTTTATAAGAAAAGCAGGAATGTAGCATTCATGCAATTAACAAAGAAAATGTGCTGTCCCTGCGATTGGTGAGCTGTCCCCCATAGAAATAATGAGTTCTCTGCTATGTAAAAGTTTGCAATGGAGGACGAAGTACACAGGAAGAAACAGGCGTATGTTTAAACTTTAACGCCTAATTAACGGTGGTAGAACAATTTTTTTAGGCCTACCAGCAAATGTTGTTCTTGCGTTCCGATGTAAAACACTTGCCCCCGGCATGAAGGGGTTAAAGCTGTTTTTTAGCCATTGACAAGTGCTGGTTAGTAACGTTGTGCATCTTCACACTTGGCGCAGCCATCTTGGAGTTTACATTTTCTCACACCCTGTGACAGAAGTAGGGTTGGCAGCTGTCCTTCAAATAAATACTGGACTGTCAAGCAGATAACGGGGGGGGGGGGAGAGAAAGACGCAGGGTTTTAAGGGAGGTAGGGCCTTGTGGCATAAAAAATACATTGTGCACTATAATGTCAAAATAAATTGTATTTAAAATTAAATTTAGTAGTCATACCAACATGAGCATTACATAGCGGTCGATTTATCAAGCTGCAATTGACAGGGGCGCACATACGCGCTCCTTTCCGCCTGCCTGCGCACAGCCAATCACGCACGGGCAGCAGCTGGCAATCTCCCGGTCGGAAGATTGAAATTCTTCACCTTAGAGGTGGCGAATTCTTCACCTTAGAGGTGGTCTAATGACCGCTGCTTGTTAAATATGGACTGCAGGTTCTGTTGTTAGAACCTGCAGGCGTAAGGGGTGCGAAGCTTTGATAAATCAACCCCATAGCATAAACTACTCCTGATGTCCTGCATGAGAAATGAGATTGCAGAGAGTGTTTTTGGCAGTTTTGTCTGTTATCCTTTTTATTTTTAAAACGTGTGCAGACTGAGCATGTTCCACAAGGGTACATTCCAAGATCACTATCCTGCTTTCTGGGAGTATGATAATGTACATAATGACTAGTGACAAACTGGGAGGTCGGCGATAGCCTATTGGTACTCTTTCGCCAATAATATGTGTCATAGTAGGGGTAGTTTATTTTCCAGTTATTCTTAATGACTCTGATTACTTGATTTGTTTGTGGGTAATAAGTAGTTATCAATCTGGGACATTCCTCTTTATCCACTTCATTCTTGGGCTGCAATAAAATCTCTCTGTTAATATTAAGAGCCTTGTATTTAGCTTGATTGACCTTTAACTATATCCTCTCACAAGTAATCTGTGCATTAAATCATAACTTTTCTGCAGGTAAATTTCATTGCGGTAACAGTTTCGCCTTATTAGGCACAAGAATTTACCATATGGGATGACTTTTAAAAGGCTTTATGGATGTGCACTAGAATGATGTAATAATGTATTAGTTGCGTTTCCCTTGCTTGATATTTATGATACCATCAGTATTTTTGTATATTGTTAGATCTAAGAAGCTGATTTTTTGTTGATCAGCTATATATATGTCAGTTGTCAGTTTATTATTTCTATTATTCTAATTTAGTTTTAACATGAATTGATCCAGTTTATCTAAAGTTCCACCCCAAATAAACAACAGGTCATCAATGTACCTGACCCATAATGGTATATAATTGGTAAATATTTCCATTCCATCTGTAAATACATTTAATAATTCCCAGTGTCCAAGAAACAAATTGGTATGGGTAGGGGCACAGGCTGAACCCATAGCAACTTGCAAAACATACAATTGACAGAAAATATGTGTTTCGTAGCTGCTGACGTAGAATCCCTGAACACTAGCATAAGACATACTGATGGGATACAGGCCTTACAGTACTTCTTACCCACAAATATCAATGGTAATACATCTCACAACGATTTTATCATTAAATTATTCTAGTTCATATTGACCCATATTTTTTTTACTTGATAATATTTTTAAACTGATATTATCTCCAGACCCAGAGCAATCTTTTTTAGATTAGCTTTTTTTTTTAAGAATACATATTTTTTTGGGGGGCCCTATGTCACTTTTGGAAAATGTCCTACAAAAAGCCCTTATATTATTTTAAAGGGGGCCTTAGTATATTCATAACTGTGTTTTTTTTATTTTTGGTAGTGTTGTTTTTTTCTGTAATGTAAGGTTTTGTTATTTTTTTTTTTTTATATATACATTTAGTGTTTGTTATTGTAACTCACAGGTGTTAGGTTAGGGGTCTTGGGGGGTTAGGTAGAAGTAGTGTAGGAGTAGTTTGCGATTGGGGTTGTGGCAGATTAGGGGTTAATAGGTTAGGTGGCTTATTGTGTTGAGTTGTTGTGGCAGTATAGAGGTTAATATGTTAGGGGGTGGTTAAGTATTTAGGTTATGGCAGATAAGGGGTTTATAGTGTAGGTTGCGCTGGGGTGAGGGTGCATAAGGAGTTAATAGTTTGTTTTAGTGTTTATATTATATCCAATGTTAAAATTATATGCATATTATTTTAAGTATTGTAATTAATTTTAAATGAAGTTATTTTGGATTTTTTATTTTATTATTTTAAACATAAATATATCATTTAAATGATATATTTATGTTTAAAGTAATACAATTAACAATAAAAAATAACTATATTTTAAATGAGATACAATACTTAAAGGGACACTGAACCCAATTTTTTTTCTTTCCTGATTCAGATAGAGCATGACATTTTAAGCAACTTTCTAATTTACTCCTATTATCAAATTTTCTTCATTCTCTTGGTATCTTTATTTGAAATGCAAGAATGTAAGTTTAGATGCCGGCCCATTTTTGTGAACAACCTGGGTTGTTATTGCTGATTGGTGGATAAATTCATCCACCAATACAAAAGTGCTGTCCAGAGTTTTGAACTACTAAAAAAAAGTTTAGATGCCTTCTTTTTCAAAGAAAGATAGCAAGAGAACGAAGAAAAATTGATCATAGGAGTAAATTAGAAAGTTGCTTAAAATTGCATGCTCTATCTGAATCACAAAAGAAAAAAAAATGGGTTTAGTGTCCCTTTAAAATAATATGCATTATACATGACAATGCATATCATGTTAACTTTGGATTTAAATGTAGCAACACAGCACCTTTAGTTATAATAGGGAGTTTTTTTTATACTTTATTAGTCAGGTAGATTGCAGACATTACGTAGGTGTAGGCGTTATGTGAGTTAGCTGGGCGGTCTAGGGGGAGTATAGGGAAGACATGACATAGGCGGTCTGTGGGAGTTAGCTGGGCGTTCCAGGGGAGTTTAGCTAAGACATGACATATGTGTAAGCGATATTAGGGAGTTAGCTGGGTGTACCAGGGGGAGTATAGGGAAGACATGACATAGGCGGTCTGTGGGAGTTAGCTGGGCGTTCCAGGGGAGTTTAGCTAAGACATGACATATGTGTAGGCGATATTAGGGAGTTAGCTGGGTGTACCAGGGGGAGTGTAGCTAAAGTATGAAGTAGGTGTAGGTGTCCCGTTGGAGTTAGACCGACGTTCCAGGGGGAGTAACCTGTACTTTGATTTGGATACATCGCTAGTAGTGTGATATATTCCACGTATTCCAAGTACAGGTTCCTGTATACAGAAACCCTGCCCCCCCTCTCCCCGCCCCCAAAAAGTGTAGACAAGTGGTGATGTTGGCGATGTTTTGCCGACATAGCGCTCCTCATTATATCTTATGGGAGACACATCACCACTCGCCGGCAGTTTGCGGGTCCGTCCCTTTTATTAGAATATATTGACAGACCGACGGACTGTGAGGCAGACAAGGCCAGAAAGGCAGTTTCTCGTCTGCCTGTCGATCGTTTGAATATCAGGGCCTGAGTATTGAGCTTTGGTTTACAGACAAATATAAGATAATGAAGCATGTGTGTATACACAAAGTGATAACATAATAAGATTTAATTTTACCTGCAAGCTAAACCCATTCTAAAATTCTGTTGTTTCAAAGCACAAAATCAGCTATTTTCTATACTCAAATAAACCTGAAAATGCAATTTATCATACATTTTATTCTCTGCATCTGGTAAAACAGGTAATTTGAAATACATAAAGGGAAAAACAATTTTACAATTTACAGTATACTGTCCCTTTAACAGTGATGTTTGCTTTTGAACTTTATTATATAGTGACATTACAGTAGGGTTTAGGAGAAAGTATTTCTGGTAGTCCACCGCCTTTCACTGACCTGAGGGTAGGATCACCATTATAACCACTCTACTATGAATTAGACTGTTTTCTTATCTTTCTCCTTTGTATTCTCTCTTTGCTTCCGAGGGGCGACCCTGCCTTAACCCATCCTCAGAATGATATTGTTCAATCTTGATGACATATGACATATACTTCTTTCAGAAGGGACATTGTTAGAATAATATTAGTTTTTCATAGAAAAGTATTCATACAATAGCAGAGAGTAAAACAGCTTTATGCTACTTTATACTGTAATACCTCGAATTAAGTGTACAGGTGGCCCTCGTTTTACAACAGTTCAATTTACACCGTTTCAGAATAACAACCTTTTTTCCAGTCATGTGACTGCTATTGAAAAGCATTGAGAAGCAGTGCATTTATTAAAATAGCCAGTAGGTGGAGCTGTCCGCTTGTGTTGCAGCAAAGCCAAGCAATCTGAAATTAATCCGTTTAACCAGACCAGAGCTATCAAGCAAATTTCAAAGGAACAAGATCTTCCTGTCTATAAATCCGTCCATACTGGAATGCATAGAAAGAACTGTTTGCAGAAAAATGCAAGTGAAGTCTGTGTTGTGTGATTATGTTATTAGGTTTATAATGCTGTTTAGCAAATGTTTTTGTTCATTTAACTTAGTTTAATTATATATTCTGTGTTGTGTGATTATTTTATTAGGTTTATAATGCTGTTTAGCATTTAAAGTCTTCATTTCAAAGCTTTAAAAATAATGTATTAGGTGTTACTTATGACAATTTTGAGAGGAGCCTCAAATTGTTTTCTTGCAAAATAAGCACTTAGACATTCTCAGTGTAGCAACTGCCTATAGTGACATATGGAAGCTGACATACAGAGAACTTACGTTGCATTCTGCCTCGTCTGAGCAAGAAACTGACTTCCTGATTCTCTAGAATTTACTGAACAATAAGCCAGCTCATGTTGCTTTAGAAGATTTATGACATCAAGCTATATATGCCTTTCCTGTAAAGACCCCAGCCCCCTTGTGAGGCTATGACAGAAAGCTGTCCCAGATGATTGGAGAATAGCAAATGTAATACCCCTTCATAAAAAGGGCAGTAGAGAAGAATCTGGCAACTACAGGCCAGTTAGTTTAACTTCAGTAGTAGGGAAATTAATGGAAAGCCTCTTAAAAGAAAGAATTATGACTTACATAAAGACAAACAATTTAGAGGACCAAAATCAGCATGGTTTTACTTCAGGGAGATCATGTCAGACTAATCTAATTGACTTCTTTGATTATGTAACAAAAGTATTAGACAAGGGAGGAGCAGTTGATGTAGCATATCTAGATTTCAGCAAAGCATTTGACACCGTCCCGCACAATAAACTTATTCACAAACTATATCTCCTTGGTCTAGATTCAAAAATTGTGAACTGGGTGGAATGCTGGCTTAAGGACAGAAAACAAAGTGTCTTAGTAAATGGAGTTCATTCAGCAGAGGGGGCTGTTACTAGTGGTGTTCCTCAGGGGTCAGTTCTGGGGCCTGTTTTGTTTAACATATTTATCTGCGATATCAGCAAAGGGCTACAGGGGAAAGTATGTCTCTTTGCAGATGATACAAAAATTTGCAACAGAGTGGATGTTCCAGGGGGGGTAGACAAAATGAGAAGTGATATACAACAATTGGAGGATTGGACAAACGACTGGGATCTAAAGTTTAACACAGCAAAGTGTAAAATAATGCATTTAGGGAAGAAAAATCCAAATGTTAATTACAGACTCAATGACACTTTACTGACTGTTACAGACGAGGAACAGGACTTGGGAATTATTATTTCAGATGATTTAAAACTTAGTAAACAATGTAGTAATGCAGCGAGTAAGGCTAGCAGAATGCTTGGATGTATTGGTAGAGGTATTTGCAGCAGAAATAGTAAGGTTCTTATGCCACTTTATAGATCATTAGTTAGGCCTCATCTTGAGTATTGTGTGCAGTTCTGGAGACCATATCTTCAGAAGGATATTAACAAACTTGAATCTGTGCAAAGGAGGGCTACCAAAATGGTACATGGTCTAAAAAATAAAACTTACCAGGATAGGCTCAATGACCTAAATATGTATAGCTTAGAGGAGAGAAGGGAAAGAGGTGATATGATAGCAACTTTCAAGTACATTAAAGGGTTTAGTAAAACTGAGGCTGTGGGTATTTTACATAAAATGGAAAATTCAAGAACAAGGGGTCATGAGCTCAAGCTAAAGGGTAGTAGATTCAGGAGTAATTTGAGGAAGCACTTCTTTACAGAAAGAGTGATTGATTTATGGAATAAACTTCCTCAAGAGGTAGTAGCAACAAACACTGTGGGGGACTTTAAAAATGCATGGGACAAGCATAGGGCTATCCTACGAACTAGATAAGTTTATACTGTTAGGTAAGGTCGGGCAGACTTGCTGGGCCTATGGCTCTTATCTGCCGTCAATATCTATGTTTCTATGTAATGGACCATGCACAAAATAAACTGAAAAAAATAATAATAACATTTTGCAATGATTTCCATTAAGTAAAACCCACTGATTTGTGTGTTTTTTTTTATTATAACAATGAAACAGATTTAAAGACAGCTGACAAAGAGTAAATTACATTATGTATATATTGAGATCTTGCTGACCTCCATCATCATACTTTTTAAAAAACATTATAGTTTTTGCTGCTGTATTGAGCCAGTTTAAAGTGACAGTCTACCATAGAATTGTTATTGCTTTAAATGATAGATAATCCCTTTATTACCCATTCCCCAGGTTTGCACAACCAACACACAGTTATATTAATATACCTTTTACCTCTGTGATTACCTTGTATCTATCTAAGCATCTTCTGAAAGCCCCCTGATCACATGACTGTGACTATTTAAAATCTATTGACTTGCATCTAGTACTGTGTTGTGGTAACTCTTAAATATCTTCCCGGGCGTGAACACATTATTTATATGGCCCACACGAACTATCAGTCTCCTGTTGTGAAAACAAATACAAAAGCATGTGATTAAAGGGACAATCAACACCAGAATTGTTGTTTAAAAAGATAGAAAATCCATTTATTACCCATTCCCCAATTTTGCATAACCAACACAGCTATATTAATACATGTTTTACCTCTGTAATTACCTTGTATATAAGCCTCTGCAGACTGCCCCCTTATTTCAGTTCTTTTGACAGACTTGCATTTTAGCCAATCAGTGCTCACTCCTCGGTAAATTCACGAGCGTGAGCTCAATGTTATCTATATGAAACACATGAACTAATGCCCTCTAGTGGTGAAAAACCATTCAGATTAGAGGCAGCCTTCAAGGTCTAAGAAATTAGCATATTAACCTCCTAGGTTTAGCTTTCAGCTAAGAATACCAAGGTAACAAAGAAAAATTGGTGATAAAAGTAAATTGGAAAGTTGTTTAAAATGACATGCCCTATTTGAATCATGAAAGTTTTTTTTACTTGACTGTCCCTTTAAGAGGCTGTCAATAGAGCCTTTGAAACAGGCAGACATTTAGAGGTTTAAATGTTATAAAGTATATTAATCTAACAATGTTGGTTGTGCAAAGCTGGGGAATGGGTAGTAAAGGCATCATCTATCTTTTTAAACAATAACAATTTACCAATTTAAAATTCCCTTTAAAGGAATTTTCCAGCTCTAAAATTCCAGAATGTTGAAGCTCTCGGCTCCCCTAGTGAGAACAGCCCTAATCCACCCCGACCAGGTGAGCAGTGAACTAATAGTGCTCTATATGTGTATACTATCCTGCTTTTATATGCAGATATACATTACAGATGCCTGTAGGTGGATTTTTGAACAATGAGGAACTAATCGGACTTTGATGAAGCGTTGCTGAATTTTGTTTGGATGTTTTTCTGAGGTCCTGAAAGCTCCTACAGTAAATGTTATTTTAATAATGAGACCTATTATTAACATGGCTACAGTATCGCCTCAGATTGAAGCAAATGATCTCCTACTGATACACCCAGTAGTGGATGGGCAAACCTCTTTGGTGGCTATAGAGAATTTGCTTAAATTAGAATGTTGTTTGCTGCAATTGTTTTTCAGTGGCCAAACTCCATCCTCCTTATTTGGAGGAGCCAATCTAGACTTATTACTGGAGCAGACAAGGCTAGCCATGGTCAAACCATAGACTTGAGCACAAGTAAAACCGAACCAAAAGTAGGGGAACATTTTAAAATTAGATATCACTAAGTTTTTTGGCAATATGTTACAATAATGTTTCTTTTCCAACTAAACATAACAAGTTATGTTATTACAATCATGATAACAATTGTGCTTATATTGTTACCAATCAGTTAAAAGAAGAACATTATATAAAGCAATACAAAAATACATTAATACAAATACTCTTTTGTTTTTATTATTACAGTCACTCTAGCTCAAATTTCTTCCGACCACAGGTCGGGACCCATTACTGGCTCGCAACAACATGTTTACTGGGTCATGACTTGTGTGTGTGTTGTATGAGAGTGTGTGTGGCATGTGTGTGTTATATGAGAGTGTGTGTGTGTGCTGTATGAAAGTGTAAGGTGTGTGTGTTTTGTATGAGAGTGTGTGTGGCATGTGTGTGTTATATGAGAGTGTGTGTGTGTGCTGTATGAAAGTGTAAGGTGTGTGTGTTTTGTATGAGAGTGTGTGTGGCATGTGTGTGTTATATGAGTGTGTGTGTGTGCTGTATGAAAGTGTAAGGTGTGTGTGTTATGTATGAGAGTGTGTGTGGCATGTGTGTGTTATATGAGAGTGTGTGTGTATGCTGTATGAAAGTGTAAGGTGTGTGTGTTTTGTATGAGAGTGTGTGTGGCATGTGTGTGTTATATGAGTGTGTGTGTGTGTGCTGTATGAAAGTGTAAGGTGTGTGTGTTTTGTATGAGAGTGTATTTGGTGTGTGTGTGTTATATGAGTGTGTGTGTGTGCTGTATGAAAGTGTAAGGTGTGTGTGTTATGTATGAGAGTGTGCGTGTGTGCTGTATGAAAGTGTAAGGTGTGTGTGTGTTTTGTATGAGAGTGTGTGTGGCATGTGTGTGTTATATGAGAGTGTGTGTGTGTGCTGTATGAAAGTGTAAGGTGTGTGTGTTTTGTATGAGAGTGTATTTGGTGTGTGTGTGTTATTACTTTTACAACACTTTTAAGTTTGAATGCAATCAGGAATAAAGAACGCACCTATTTTGCCAAAAATGCAGCTAGTTTATTGTATATTTCTTCAGAAATTTTCAGACCAGGTTTAAAAATAGGGTTGCGAAGGTATGTGGTATCATGGCACTGGGTCTTGGGAAAAAAGTTTGAAGAACCCTGATCTAGCTGTTAACCGCAGCAGTGATAACAAACAAGATAGTAATATTCACAATAACTTACTAGATTTATTCCCAATAATTTATTATTTATATATCCTTAAGTCATACAACTCTGCCCTTAGCCTAGCCAAACAAGTCTTTTTCTCCTCCCTTGTGTCATCTCATGTATACAACCCCCAGAAAGCTGTTCTCAACCTTTAACTCCCTTCTACATCTGCCTGCACCTCCACCCACTACCCACTACTAAACTCACTGCTCAGATTATTGCTGATCACTTCAAAAATAAAATTGATATCTACACCTCACACCCCTCAAACCCAGCCCTCTTACCCACCCCTTCTATTAACAAAAATCTCTGCTACTTTCCTCCTGTAACAGAGGAAGAAGTCTTTGTACTCCTATCTTCAGATAATCTCACAGCCTGCCCACTTGATCCTATTCCTTCACAACTTCTTCCCTTTCTCTCTGCTTCACTAACCCCTACCCTAACTCACCTCTTTAACCAGTCCCTCACCACTGGCACATTTCCTGATACATTCAAGCATGCGTCAATCACACCAATTATAAAAAAGCCCTCACTTGACCCCTCCACCCCTGCTAACTATCGACCAGTCTCCTTACTTCCCTTTGCTTTAAAATTATTGGAACGACTGGTCTATCATCTGCTAATTCTATTTCTCACAACTAACTCCTTACTTAATCCACTGCAATCTGGTTACCACCATAAACACTCAACAGAATCTGCTCTTACTAAAGTAACAAATTACCTGTTATCAGCTATAGCAAAAGGCCACTACTCCTTACTAATTCTTCTTGACCTATCCGCTGCTTTTGACACAGTTGAACATCCTCTCCTCCTAAAAATCCTGCATTCATTTGGTATCCGAGACACAGCCCTCTCCTGGTTTGCTTCATATCTCTCAAACTGCTCAGTTTCAGTTTCCTTTAACAACATATCTTCTGATCGTTTGCCTCTCTCGGAGTATCGCAAGGCTCTGTCTTGGGTCCCTTGCTTTTCTCTCTCTCTATACATCCTCCCTTGGAAAACTTATAGCCTCCTCTGGCTTCTAGTACCACTTATATGCTGATGATACCCAAATCTTTATTTTCTCTCCTGATATCTCTCACTCTTTACTCATCCAGATTTCCTACTGCCTCTCTGCAATTTCCGCTTGGATGTCTTCACACTACCTCCAACTCAATCTGTCCAAAACTAAGCTGCTTCTTATTCCCCCCTCTTTGAGACATCTGACACCTGACATTTCTCTGATGGTCGCAGACTCTATTCTCAACACCTCACCCAAGGTCCTCTGTCTTGGGGTCTCACTGGACTCAGAACTCACATTCAACCCACATATACAAGCACTTACCAAATCCTGCTGTGCACACCTACGCAAACATTTAAAATATTAACCATAATTTACAAAGCACTCAACAGCCTCATTTCCAACTATATTTCCTCTCTCATCTCCAAATATTCCCCATCCCGTCCTCGTTGATCAACCTTTGACCTACGCCTCTCCGCTCCTGTTATCTCTATGTCCCACTCCCGTCTCCAAGACTTCTCACGTACTGCTCCTCTTCTCTGGAACTCTCTACCCCGCTCCATAAGACTGTCTTCAACCTTGTATAACTTCAGATGCTCCTTGAAAACTCATCTATTCAGAGAGGCTTACTATCACTCTTCCATCTCTCATCCTAACCAAAATAATTATTGAACTGCTTGACTCACTTCTGCAACTACAATCCATGCAAGCTACCCCAAACCTTATGGGCCGATTTATGAAAGTGCGAGCGGACATGATACGATGTAACGTATCATGTCCGCTGCACATCGATAAATGCCAACAGCATACGCTATCGGCATTTATCATTGCACAAGCAGTTCTTGTGAACTGGTTGTGCAATGTCGCCCCCTGCAGATTCGTGGCCAATGAGGGTGTCAATCAGCCCGATTGTAGGATTGGGCGTATTGATGTCCGCAGCCTCAAAACAGGCAGACAAGTTATGGAGCAGCGGTCTTTAGACCACTGCTTCATAACTGCTGTTTCTGGCGAGCTTGATAATTCGGCCCCCATGTCTCTGCACCTCTTCCTCCTGTACTAGTTTTGTTTAGTTTGTTATGTTTTGTATTTTATCACAAATCCTTGTCAATGTATACCCCTTGTGGCGCTATACAAATAAATGATAATAATAATAATAGGTCAGAATCAAAATCCAGGCATAATGGTAATGTTGTCTACAAACTGAAAATTCAAAAATGCTCATGTTTACAAAGTTCTCTAGACTGGTCTGTACCCCTTGGCCTTCACCTTTTCTATGGCCTTCCAACTAATGTAGGTCATTATTTAGTTATGCACATTAATACAATATTTAGAAAGGGGTGAGCATGGATTATTATACTTTACATTGCTCAATGTACCTCTCATGTTCACTATGCCCTACATATTATAGATCAGTGGTTCTCAACCTAAGTGACCTCAAGGCCCGGCGAGTTTTAGCCGGACCGGTCCAGGGCCCGGTAAGCATCGGGAGTGGGTTGCAGTAGGCTTGGAAGAAATATATATATATATATATACAGTCTCTTTCTCTCCTCCCCTCTCTCTCTCTCTCTCTCTCTCTCTCTCTCTCTCTCTCTCTCTCTCTCTCTCTCTCTCCTCCCCTATCTCTCTCTCTTTCTCCTCCCTCTCTCTCTCTTTCTCCTCCCTCTTTTACAGTGGTTTAATTATGTAATAATTAATTGGTGTCAGTGGGATCATATTAATATCCCACTGACACCAATGAATTATAAAATTAACCCACTATAAACCATTTATATATATTATATATGGATCCCACTGACATATATATATTACAGTGGGTTAATTATATGATTATTCATTGGTGTCAGTGAGATATATATATATATATATATATATATATCCAAAATTTCGGAGATGTGTAAAGACGGGCCTGTCAGAGCGAGTGTCTGGAGGTTATGTCGGGTCGTGGCCCACCAGCAGGTGGGCCGCGGCCCGGCTGTTGAGAAACACTGTTATAGATGGCACTTGTTGCAGGTTATCAAGATTTCTCTTCCACAAAACTGGGACAAAGTAATATTTGACTGGAATGGGGGGTCTGGGGCAGTGTTCCCTCTAAGGCCAGTTTTGTGTGCGGCCCAGCAGTGAAACAGTTAATTAGGTAACCACACCCTGCAATTAGCAAACACTGCACAATGCAGATGGCAAAGTATCGTTCTCTTGTTAACTGTTTCACTGCTGGGCTGCACACAAAACTGTCCTTAGAGGGAACACTGGTCTGGGGGAAGTATATTGACAAATAATGAATATATATATACACACATACACACATTGTACTTTACATGTATTGCGGGCTACTAATTAGACACCGTCATTTGCATATATTTGAGAGTAGCAATTGAAATACGCCATTGGGCTTTTGTTGAAAACTGTTGAAAGTTTAAAAAAATTGCAGCAATCTGATACATAAGGAACATTGTAACGAAACTAATATATAGCAATGTTAAATATTATGCAATAACCTTATGCTGATTTGTGTTTGCAAAATAATTGTTTAAGTTTTTTTCTATATCTTTTTATTATATGAGATTAGAAAATAAAACAATATTGATTTTTTAATAATACATTGTGTATTTGAAATCTTTTTTTAGCTGTATACAGTGCTGTTTATATACCCTTTTCACATATATAAATATGTATTTCTCTTGTTAAGTGTATCCAGTCCACGGATCATCCATTACTTGTGGGATATTCTCCTTCCCAACAGGAAGTTGCAAGAGGATCACCCACAGCAGAGCTGCTATATAGCTCCTCCCCTCACTGCCATACCCAGTCATTCTCTTGCAACTCTCAACAAAGATGGAGGTCGTAAGAGGAGTGTGGTGTTTTATACTTAGTTTATTTCTTCAATCAAAAGTTTGTTATTTTTAAATGGTACCGGAGTGTACTGTTTATCTCAGGCAGTATTTAGAAGAAGAATCTGCCTGCGTTTTCTATGATCTTAGCAGAAGTAACTAAGATCCATTGCTGTTCTCACATATTCTGAGGAGTGAGGTAACTTCAGAGGGGGAATGGCGGGCAGGTCTTCCTGCAATAAGGTATGTGCAGTTAATATTTTTCTAGGGATGGAATTTGCTAGAAAATGCTGCTGATAGCGAAGTAATGTAAGTAAAGCCTTAAATGCAGTGATAGCGACTGGTATCAGGCTTATTAATAGAGATACATACTCTTATAAAAGTGTAATTTAAAACGTTTGCTGGCATGTTTAATCATTTTTTTATATATGTTTGGTGATAAAACTTATTGGGGCCTAGTTTTTTTCCACATAGCTGGCTTGAATTTTGCCTAGAAACAGTTCCCTGAGGCTTTCCAGTGTTGTAATATGAGTGGGAGGGGCCTATTTTAGCGCTTTTTTGCGCAGAAAAATATCAGACACAGACATCCAGCTTCTTCCTGCATGATCCAGGACATCTCTGAAGGGTTCAAAAGGCTTCAAAAGTCGTATTGAGGGAGGTAAAAAGCCACAGTAGAGCTGTGGCAGTTGTTGTGACTGTTTGAAAAATGTTTTTGTCATTTATTATTCCGTTTTTGGTATTAAGGGGTTAATCATCCATTTGCAAGTGGGTGCAATGCTCTGCTAACTTATTACATACACTGTAAAAATTTCGTTAGTGTAACTGCCTTTTTTTACTGTTATTTCAAATTTGAACAAAATTTGTGTTTCTTAAAGGCGCAGTAACGTTTTTTATATTGCTTGTAAACTTGTTTTAAAGTGTTTTCCAAGCTTGCTAGTCTCATTGCTAGTCTGTGTAAACATGTCTGACACAGAGGAACCTACTTGTTCATTATGTTTGAAAGCCATTGTGGAGCCCCATAGGAGAATGTGTACTAAATGTATTGATTTCACCTTAAACAGTAAAGATCAGTCTTTATCTATAAAAGAATTATCACCAGAGGGTTCTATCGAGGGGGAAGTTATGCCAACTAACTCTCCCCATGTGTCAGACCCTTCGCCTCCCGCTCAGGGGACGCACGCTAGTATGGCGCCAATTACATCAGGGACGCCCATAGCGATTACCTTGCAGGACATGGCTGCAATCATGAATAATACCCTGTCAGAGGTATTATCCAGATTGCCTGAATTAAGAGGCAAGCGCGATAGCTCTGGGGTTAGGAGAGATACCGAGCATGCAAATGCTGTAAGAGCCATGTCTGATACTGCGTCACAGTATGCAGAACATGAGGACGGAGAGCTTCAGTCTGTGGGGGACATCTCTGACTCGGGGAAACCTGATTCAGAGATTTCTAATTTTAAATTTAAGCTTGAGAACCTCTGTGTATTGCTTGGGGAGGTATTAGCTGCTCTGAATGACTGTAACACAGTTGCAGTTCCAGAGAAATTGTGTAGGCTGGATAAATACTATGCGGTGCCGGTGTGTACTGATGTTTTTCCTATACCTAAAAGGCTTACAGAAATTATTAGCAAGGAGTGGGATAGACCCGGTGTGCCCTTTTCCCCACCTCCTATATTTAAAAAAATGTTTCCAATAGACGCCACTACACGGGACTTATGGCAGACGGTCCCTAAGGTGGAGGGAGCAGTTTCTACTTTAGCAAAGCGTACCACTATCCCGGTTGAGGACAGTTGTGCTTTTTCAGATCCAATGGATAAAAAATTGGAGGGTTACCTTAAGAAAATGTTTATTCAACAAGGTTTTATTTTACAGCCCCATGCATGCATTGCGCCTGTCACTGCTGCGGCGGCATTCTGTTTTGAGGCCCTGGAAGAGGCCATCCATACAGCTCCATTGAATGTGAATTATTGACAAGCTTAGAACGCTTAAGCTAGCTAACTCATTTGTTTCTGATGCCATTGTTCATTTGACTAAACTAACGGCTAAGAATTCCGGATTCGCCATCCAGGCGCGTAGGGCGCTGTGGCTTAAATCCTGGTCAGCTGACGTGACTTCAAAGTCTAAATTACTCAACATTCCTTTCAAGGGGCAGACCTTATTCGGGCCTGGCTTGAAGGAAATTATTGCTGACATTACTGGAGACAAGGGTCATACCCTTCCTCAGGACAGGGCCAAATCAAAGGCCAAACAGTCTAATTTTCGTGCCTTTCGAAATTTCAAGGCAGGAGCAGCATCAACTTCCTCTGCTTCAAAACAAGAGGGAACTGTTGCTCATTCCAGACAGGCCTGGAAACCTAACCAGTCCTGGAACAAGGGCAAGCAGGCCAGAAAGCCTGCTGCTGCCCCCAAGACAGCATGAAGGAACGGCTCCCTATCCGGAAACGGATCTAGTGGGGGGCAGACTTTCTCTCTTCGCCCAGGCGTGGGCAAGAGATGTTCAGGATCCCTGGGTGTTGGAGATCATATCTCAGGGATATCTTCTGGACTTCAAAGCTTCTCCTCCACAAGGGAGATTTCATCTTTCAAGGTTATCAGCAAACCAGATAAAGAAAGAGGCATTCCGAAGCTGTGTGCAAGACCTCCTAGTAATGGGAGTGATCCATCCAGTTCCGCGGACGGAACAAGGACAGGGGTTTTATTCAAATCTGTTTGTGGTTCCCAAGAAAGAGGGAATCTTCAGACCAATTTTGGATCTAAAGATCTTAAACAAATTCCTCAGAGTTCCATCATTCAAAATGGAAACTATTCGGACCATCCTGCCCATGATCCAAGAGGGTCAGTACATGACCACAGTGGACTTAAAGGATGCCTACCTTCACATACCGATTCACAAAGATCATCATCGGTTCCTAAGGTTTGCCTTACTAGACAGGCATTACCAATTTGTAGCTCTTCCCTTCGGGTTGGCCACAGCCCCGAGAATTTTTACAAAGGTTCTGGGCTCACTTCTGGCAGTTCTAAGACCGCGAGGCATAGCGGTGGCTCCTTATCTAGACGACATCCTGATACAGGCATCAAGCTTTCAAATTGCCAAGTCTCATACAGAGATAGTTCTGGCATTTCTGAGGTCGCATGGGTGGAAAGTGAACGTGAAAAAGAGTTCTCTATCCCCACTCACAAGAGTCTCCTTCCTAGGGACTCTTATAGATTCTGTAGAGATGAAAATTTACCTGACGGAGTCCAGGTTATCAAAACTTCTAAATGCTTGCCGTGTCCTTCATTCCATTCCACGCCCGTCAGTGGCTCAGTGCATGGAAGTAATCGGCTTAATGGTAGCGGCAATGGACATAGTGCCATTTGCGCGCCTGCATCTCAGACCGCTGCAATTATGCATGCTAAGTCAGTGGAATGGGGATTACTCATATTTGTCCCCTCTACTAAATCTGGATCAAGAGACCAGAGATTCTCTTCTCTGGTGGCTATCTCGGGTCCATCTGTCCAAGGGTATGTCCTTTCGCAGGCCAGATTGGACGATTGTAACAACAGATGCCAGCCTTCTAGGTTGGGGTGCAGTCTGGAACTCCCTGAAGGCTCAGGGATCGTGGACTCTGGAGGAGAAACTCCTCCCAATAAATATTCTGGAGTTAAGAGCAATAGTCAATGCTCTTCTAGCTTGGCCTAAGTTAGCAACCCTGAGGTTCATCAGATTTCAGTCGGACAACATCACGACTGTGGCTTAAATCAACCATCAAGGGGGAACCAGGAGTTCCCTAGCGATGTTAGAAGTCTCAAAGATAATTCGCTGGGCAGAGTCTCACTCTTGCCACCTGTCAGCGATCCACATCCCAGGCGTAGAGAACTGGGAGGCGGATTTTCTAAGTCATCAGACTTTTCATCCGGGGGAGTGGGAACTCCATCCGGAGGTGTTTGCTCAACTGGTCCATCGTTGGGGCAAACCAGAACTGGATCTCATGGCATCTTGCCAGAACGCCAAGCTTCCTTGTTACGGATCCAGGTCCAGGGACCCGGAAGCGACGCTGATAGATGCTCTAGCAGCTCCTTGGTTCTTCAACCTGGCTTATGTGTTTCCACCGTTTTCTCTGCTCCCTCGACTGATTGCCAAGATCAAACAGGAGAGAGCATCAGTGATTCTGATAGCGCCTGCGTGGCCACGCAGGACCTGGTATGCAGACCTAGTGGACATGTCATCTCTTCCACCATGGACTCTGCCTCTGAGACAGGACCTTCTAATACAAGGTCCTTTCAATCATCCAAATCTAATTTCTCTGAAACTGACTGCATGGAGATTGAACGCTTGATTCTATCAAGGCGTGGCTTCTCAGAGTCAGTCATTGATACCTTAATACAGGCACGAAAGCCTGTCACCAGGAAAATCTACCATAAGATATGGCGTAAATATCTTTATTGGTGTGAATCCAAGAGTTACTCATGGAGTAAGGTTAGGATTCCTAGGATATTGTCTTTTCTCCAAGAGGGTTTGGATAAAGGATTATCAGCTAGTTCTTTAAAGGGACAGGTCTCTGCTCTGTCTATTCTTTTGCACAAGCGTCTGGCAGAGGTTCCAGACATCCAGGCATTTTGTCAGGCTTTGGTTAGGATTAAGCCTGTGTTTAAAACTGTTGCTCCCCCGTGGAGCTTAAACTTGGTTCTTAAAGTTCTTCAGGGAGTTCCGTTTGAACCCCTTCATTCCATTGATATTAAACTTTTATCTTGGAAAGTTCTGTTTTTGATGGCTATTTCTTCAGCTCGAAGAGTCTCTGAGTTATCTGCCTTACATTGTGATTCTCCTTATCTGATCTTTCATTCAGACAAGGTAGTTCTGCGTACCAAACCTGGGTTTTTACCTAAGGTGGTTTCTAACAGGAATATCAATCAAGAGATTGTTGTTCCATTATTGTGTCCTAATCCTTCTTCAAAGAAGGAACGTCTTTTGCATAATCTGGACGTAGTCCGTGCCTTGAAG
The DNA here is from genome assembly GCF_027579735.1 of Bombina bombina. Classification (NCBI taxonomy): domain Eukaryota; kingdom Metazoa; phylum Chordata; class Amphibia; order Anura; family Bombinatoridae; genus Bombina; species Bombina bombina. The sequence goes on from NC_069499.1 coordinate 1,136,135,109, forward strand.
TTTTACTTACAGGCTACTAAAGATTTTCGTCAAACATCTGCCTTGTTTGTCGTTTACTCTGGACAGAGGAGAGATCAAAAAGCTTCGGCAACCTCTCTCTCCTTTTGGCTTCGGAGCATAATACACTTAGCCTATGAGACTGCTGGACAGCAGCCCCCTGAAAGGATTACAGCTCATTCTACTAGAGCTGTGGCTTCCACCTGGGCCTTTAAAAATGAGGCCTCTGTTGAACAGATTTGCAAGGCTGCGACTTGGTCTTCGCTTCACACCTTTTCAAAATTTTACAAATTTGATACTTTTGCTTCTTCGGAGGCTGTTTTTGGGAGAGAGGTTCTACAGGCAGTGGTTCCTTCCGTTTAAGTTCCTGCCTTGTCCCTCCCATCATCCGTGTACTTTAGCTTTGGTATTGGTATCCCACAAGTAATGGATGATCCGTGGACTGGATACACTTAACAAGAGAAAACATAATTTATGCTTACCTGATAAATTTATTTCTCTTGTAGTGTATCCAGTCCACGGCCCGCCCTGTCCTTTTAAGGCAGGTCTAAATTTTAATTAAACTACAGTCACCACTGCACCCTATGGTTTCTCCTTTCTCGGCTTGTTTCGGTCGAATGACTGGATATGGCAGTGAGGGGAGGAGCTATATAGCAGCTCTGCTGTGGGTGATCCTCTTGCAACTTCCTGTTGGGAAGGAGAATATCCCACAAGTAATGGATGATCCGTGGACTGGATACACTACAAGAGAAATAAATTTATCAGGTAAGCATAAATTATGTTTTATGAATAAATGGAACATATTCTTCAATGTGAAGAACATTGGAATGTGAAATATTCATATTTCATGTCAGTTAGAGCACTTTGGTTAAACTCTATCTGGTTTGCGTGCGAGTAAGGGTGTTAGGTTTTTTCAACTTTTTTCACTCCATTGTAGTCTATGGGGGAATATGCTGACACTGTCATGATCTTTGAACTTCTGCTTTTTGTGTACGTTAGGTTAGCACTCGTGTGAAAACATTGTACTTTCAACTTGTAATACGCTACCCTACATGAGCAAAACACCTCCCTCTAGCGGAGTAAATGTGCAAGCATGAGCGTAAAGCATAATATTCACAGATATCAATTCACAATAAAATACATTCGGCTAGATTATGAGTTTTGCGTTATGAGGGGTGCAGATCTAACTTGCACGTTATTGTCACCGCTCACTTACTTACAGTGCTGGTATTAAAGGTTTTTCTAAACCCGGCATTATGAGACAAGAAGTGAGCGTAGAGGAAAATTGTGTTCCATACCGCACTCCAATACCAGCGCTGCTTAAGTCAGCGGTAAGCTGGTTGTACGTGCTCGTGCACGATTTCCCCATAGACATCAATGGGGAGAGCCGGCTGAGAAAAATCTAACACCTGCTAAAAAGCAGCATAAAGCTCAGTAACGCAGCCGCATTGATTCCTATGGGGAAACAAATTTTATGTTTACACCTAATACCCTAACATGAACCCTGAGTCTAAACACCCCTAATCTTACACTAATTAACCCATAATCTGCTGCCCGACATCTCTGACACCTACATTATTCTTATTAACCCCTAATCTGCTGCTCCGGACATTGCCGACACCTACATTATAATTATGAACCCCTAATCTGCTGCCCCCAACATCGCCGACACCTACATTATATTTATTAACCACTAATCTCCCGCCTCCAATGTCGCCGCAACCTACCTGCACTTATTAACCCTAATCTGCGGCCCTCAACGTCGCCGTCACTATAATAAACATATTAACCCCTAAACCACCGCACTCCCGCATCGCAAACACTAGTTAAATATTATTAACCCCTAATCTGCCGCCCCCAACGTCACTGCCACTATATTTAATGTATTAACCCCTAAACCTAAGTCTAACCCTAACACCCCCTAACTTTAATATAATTAAAATAAATATAAATAAAACCTACTATTAATAACTAAATAATTCCTATTTTAAACTAAAATTCATTAAAAATTCTGGTTTGCTGCAATAATCCTGTTAAAAGGATCGCTGTGTTAAAACAGTACTTGAAGCAAAAAAACTGAAAATTTGCATATCTAATTTGCATATCTTACCCAGAATTCTCTTGTGCATTGGTAACATTGTATATGAAGTATTTCTGGGAAAAAGCAAGCGGGGAATCTTGCATAGATGTGCTAATTTCCTATGCAAATATTTATATTGATTTTATTTTAAACTAAATACTTACCTATAAAATTGTCAGGATTTCACCTTTTCTTTTCTCCACACACTTCCTCTATAAATCCTGTCACTCAAGTTCAGACAGGTGCTTAGTATTTTGGTAAATCAACCTGTTTGTCTCTCTGCACAGTTTGCTGACTACAAGCCCTTGCGCATTAAGCATTTCTCTGAGAACCAGCATTTACAAGAGTATTATTACTCAATTCCTCAATCAGCTTCTACAGTTCATCTGAGGTGTGGAAAATAACCTAACCGGACTCTTCTCTGAACTAACGGATTACAAATAAAGAGCACCGCTTACCCCAAATTCCTCAGAATCAGTGAAGCTGTAACGCACCGCTAAAGTTAACTGCTAGTTTTGCCATTCAGCTTTACGCTGTTACTAGCATTCATACAACCGGATCTCTCACACGCCGGTTCACGGCATAAGTCCACGCCCCCCTGTGACGTAACAGGTATCGGGCATAGCGGACACACTCGCTCTGAGCTACCGCAGCTTGCACATTCACAGTGCATTATACAGAGAACTTTACACTTTGCTATACTCAAGTTTAGGAGAGGAGTCCTCTGTTTATTTGTTATAACTCTGCAGTGGTTATCACGCTCCTGTGACGCAACAGGAAGATAGAGTTTTCAGAGACAGTTAGTTTAGTTATAGAATAGTTTAACTTAGGGTATTTAAGCATCCTATGCTTGTATTCTCTCAGTTTAATTTTTCTGCTACAACTATTCCTTTTGCTTAATCTTTAGCTTTGGAATAGCAGGAAATTACTAAAGTAAGTCACTAATCATTTACTGCTGTTACTTTTCCCTTAGTTACAGCTAAAATAATCTGTGATACAAACTATCACTTTGTTCCGCAACTGAGATTCCCTTACAAGTGAAATAAATCCAAAAAGAGGTTTCCAAATCTTACATAATATTCTCATCTATTCCAATTCAGATCTATTATAGGAAGTTCATCAAAAACTTCTCACATATCGCTAAACCTCTGTCCCGTCTTACAGCAGTAACGTCTCCATTTGAATGGACTACAGAGGCTACCGAAGCATTCAACAACCTAAAGCAAAGATTCACTACAGCTCCAATCTTATCTTTCCCAGATCCTTCATTACCATACATCCTGGAGGTCGATTCATCTGACTACGCTGTTGGTGCAGTTCTTTCCCAAAGACCTTCCTTATCCAGACCTTTACATCCAGTCGCATACTATTCCAAAATCATGTCCTCCACTGAACGCAACTACCCAATTGGGGAGAAGGAGCTCCTAGCTATTAAACGGGCACTCGAACACTGGAGGCATCTCCTAGAGGGGACTGAACAGCCTATAACAATATATACAGATCACAAAAATCTTCAGTATCTGCAGTCAAATAAGACCCTTTCCTCCCGACAGGTTAGGTGGTACCTCTTTCTCTCAAGATTGAATTTCGTCATAGTCTATAGACCGGCAAACAAGAACCACAAAGCTGACGCGCTCTCCCGGATGGATGACATTCCTACTTGTCCTCAGGTCACGACACAGATTATTCCCAGTGAATGTTTTATTGGACTTTCTGACGCCCTCACTACCCAGTTAAAAGATTCCTTACGAAAGGATCAACTAATTCCTCTCAACAAGCTCACTGAGAGGCCAAACGGACTTTATTACCACCAGCACAAACTCTACATTCCTCCTTCTCTTAGGAGTTCCATCATACAGTGCTTCCATGATCCACCGACTTCTGGACATCAAGGTATCAACAGAACAGCTGAAAAGATTACACGTGAATTCTGGTGGCCACATATAAGAAACACTGTCTCCCAGTATGTTAAATCCTGTGTTGTCTGTGCAACGACAAAACCTGAAAAAAGAGCGCCCTATGGTCTCCTCATGCCCATCCAGGTCCAGGACAGACCCTGGCAGCATGTTGGATTGGATTTCATAGTTGAACTTCCCCTCTCTAATAAAAACAATACCATCTTGGTCGCTATTGACCTGTTCAGCAAGATGGCACATTTTATCCCGTTCCACAAGTTGCCAACGTCTCTTGAAACGGCCCATCTATTTCTACAACATATAGTCAAGTTGCATGGTGTACCACAGATCATAACATCAGATCGTGGTACATAATTTACGTCTAGGTTCTGGAGACAGCTATGTTCCCTCCTACAGATTGATCATCGATACAGCACCTCCTTCCATCCCCAAACTAATGGCCAAACGGAACGTGCCAACCAGTGGCTGGAACAGTACCTACGTGCCTATTGTTCTCAACATCAGGACAATTGGGCTCAGTTTCTTCCTATGGCAGAGTTCGCTTTTAACGATTCTCTCAACTCCACCACAAAGATGACTCCTTTCTATGCCAATTACGGTTTTCATCCTACTATCCATTACTCTCCTGGAACTATCTCGACTTCACCTAAAGTCGATGAGCTATCCAATTCTTTATTGGAGACCTTCCGTACACTCCGCACTAATATCCAACATGCCCAAAACAGTCAAAAACAACACTACGACCTCAGGCATTGTTCTCCTCCGTCCTATTCGGTCGGTGACCTTGTGTGGTTGTCTACAAAGAATCTCAACCTACGTTTGCCCAGCAAAAAACTAGGTAAACTCTTCATCGGACCTTTCTCCATCGCAAAGGTGATAAATCCCAACGCGGTCACGTTGGACTTACCTGCTTCTATGCGTATCCACCCCAGTTTCCACGTCTCCCTACTCAAGCCTGCTCTCAAGATGAGGGATGCCAAGTTGGTGTTGCCACCCGCCTCTCATTTACCTACCTCTGAGGAATACGAAGTGCAGTCGATTCTTGACTCTAGATACCGTCGTGGTGCTCTAGAGTATCTTATACGGTGGAAGGGTTATTCTGCAGACGAGGATTCGTGGGAGCCATCCTCTCATTTGCATGCCCCGGCTCTTGTCTCCCTTTTTCACCGCAGGAATCCCGATCGGCCAAGACCCCAAGCTCTGGGAGCGCTTCTTTGACGGGGGGGTGATGTCAGGATTTCACCTTTTCTTTTCTCCACCCACTTCCTCTATAAATCCTGTCACTCAAGTTCAGACAGGTGCTTAGTATTTTGGTAAATCAACCTGTTTGCCTCTCTGCACAGTTTGCTGACTACAAGCCCTTGCGCATTAAGCATTTCTCTGAGAACCAGCATTTACAAGAGTATTATTACTCAATTCCTCAATCAGCTTCTACAGTTCATCTGAGGTGTGGAAAATAACCTAACCGGACTCTTCTCTGAAGCCTGTACTAACGGATTACAAATAAAGAGCACCGCTTACCCCAAATTCCTCAGAATCAGTGAAGCTGTAACGCACCGCTAAAGTTAACTGCTAGTTTTGCCATTCAGCTTTACGCTGTTACTAGCATTCATACAACCGGATCTCTCACACGCCGGTTCACGGCATAAGTCCACGCCCCCCTGTGACGTAACAGGTATCGGGCATAGCGGACACACTCGCTCTGAGCTACTGCAGCTTGCACATTCACAGTGCATTATACAGAGAACTTTACACTTTGCTATACTCAAGTTTAGGAGAGGAGTCCTCTGTTTATTTGTTATAACTCTGCAGTGGTTATCACGCTCCTGTGACGCAACAGGAAGATAGAGTTTTCAGAGACAGTTAGTTTAGTTATAGAATAGTTTAACTTAGGGTATTTAAGCATCCTATGCTTGTATTCTCTCAGTTTAATTTTTCTGCTACAACTATTCCTTTTGCTTAATCTTTAGCTTTGGAATAGCAGGAAATTACTAAAGTAAGTCACTAATCATTTACTGCTGTTACTTTTCCCTTAGTTACAGCTAAAATAATCTGTGATACAAACTATCACTTTGTTCCGCAACTGAGATTCCCTTACAAGTGAAATAAATCCAAAAAGAGGTTTCCAAATCTTACAAAAATAAACCCTAAGCTAGCTACAATATAACTAATAGTTACATTGTATCTATCTTAGGGTTTATTTTTATTTTACAGGCAAGTTTGTATTTATTTTAACTAGGTAGAATAGTTACTAAATAGTTATTAACTATTTAATAACTACCTAGCTAAAATAAATACAAATTGACCTGTAAAATACAAGCTAACCTGTCTTACACTAACACCTAACTTAATCCTACAATTAAATAAATTCCCTAAATTAAATACAATTAACTAAATACAATACAATACAATGATGTCATTTAAAGGAACCTTCATTCCAGAATAAGCCGTCGATTGAAGAGGATGCTCTGCGCCGGATGTCTTGAAGATGGAGCCGCTCCGCGCCAGAAGGATGAAGATAGAAGATGCCGTCTGGGTGAAGACTTCTGCCCGTCTGGAGGATCACTTCTGTTGGCTTCGTTGAGGACTTCTTGCCGCTTGGATGAAGACTTCTCCCGGCTTCGTTGAGGATGGATGTCGGCTCTTCAAAACTGTAAGTGGATCTTCGGGGGTTAGTGTTAGGATTTTTTAAGGGTGTATTGGGTAGGTTTTATTTTTAGATTAGGGGGTTGGGCTGCAACAGAGCTAAATGCCCTTTTAAGGGCAATGCCCATCCAAATGCCCTTTTCAGGGCAATGGGGAGCTTAGGTTTTTTTAGTTAGGGTTTTATTTGGGGGGTTGGTTGTGTGGGTGGTGGGTTTTACTGTTGGGGGGGTTTGTATTTTTTTTTACAGGTAAAAGTGCTGATTTCTTTGGGGCAATGCCCCGCAAAAAGGCCCTTTTAAGGGATATTGGTAGTTTAGTTTAGGCTAGGTTTTTTTTTATTTTGGGTGGGATTTTTTTTATTAGATTAGGTATAATTAGTTTAAAGATCTTGTCATTTGTTTTTTATTTTCTGTAATTTAGTGGGGGGGGGGGTTGTAGTAATTTAGCTAATTGTATCAAATTTAGATAATTGTATTTAATTTAGGGAATTTATTTAATTGTAGGGTTAGGTTAGGTGTTAGTGTAAGACAGGTTAGGTTTTATTTTACAGGTCAATTTGTATTTATTTTAGCTAGGTAGTTATTAAATAGTTAATAACTATTTAATAACTATTGTACCTAGTTAAAATAAATACAAACTTGCCTGTAAAATAAAAATAAACCCTAAGATAGATACAATGTAACTATTAGTTATTGTAGCTAGCTTAGGGTTTATTTTATAGGTAAGTATTTATTTTTAAATAGGAATTATTTAGGTAATGATAGTAATTTTTATTTATAGTTATTTTAATTATATTTAAGTTAGGGGGTGTTAGGGTTAGGGTTAGACTTAGATTTAGGGGTTAATAAATTTAATATAGTGGCGGCGACGTTGGGGGCGGCAGATTAGGGGTTAATAAATTTAGGTAGGTGGTGGCGATGTTAGGGACAGCAGATTAGGGGTTAATAATATTTAACTAATGTTTGCGAGGTGGGAGTGCGGTGGTTTAGGGGTTAATATGTTTATTATAGTGGCGGCGATGTCCGGAGTGGCAGATTAGGGGTTAATATTTTTATTTTAGTGCTTGCGATGCGGGAGGTCCTCGGTTTAGGGGTTAATAGGTAATTTATGGGTGTTAGTGTACTTTTTAGTACTTTAGTTATGAGTTTTATGCTATGGCTTTGTAGTGTAAAACTCATAACTACTGACTTTAGAATGCGTTACGAATCTTGACGGTATAGGGTGTACCGCTCACTTTTTGGCCTCCCAGGACAAGCTTGTAATACCAGTGCTATGAAAGTCCCATTGAAAATAGACTATACGCAAATTTCGTAAGTTGATTTGCGGTAAGGCCAAAAAAGTGTGCGGTGCCCCTAAATCTGCAAGACTCATAATAGCAGCGGTAGTAAAAAGCAGCGTTATAAGCCTTAACGCTGCTTTTCTACTCATAACGCAAGACTCATAATTTAGCGATTAGTAGTTATTAACCATAATCTCAAAGAGTAAACTCTCTGCTGTTTAACTGTTTCTCTCTCCTGTTCAGCCCTCCCTCTACTTTTCAACTCACTCTTTAATGTTCAACTGCTCTCTGATGTTCAATTGCTCTCAATCTGCAGATGTAAATGGACATAAAAATAATATCAGCGCAGGTTTTGCGCATATATAATAAAAAATGAAATAAGTAAACAGTCATGATAAAAAAACGGGACATCCCTACAAAAAGTTCTGGGGACAAAGGGACGGTGTGTTAAAAAAATGGGACAATCCCATTTAAAACTGGACGTCTGGTCACCCTAGTATAAAATGCATTAGCTTAGGTATAGAAAAGCATTTGTTGGACAAAACTGCATGGAAACCGATCTCCAATGATCAGGAATAAATAATAATACAAAGCTATCCTTACAAAATACATTCAGCTGTATATATCCCATTAGGATACTCTCTGCTGATGACAGCCAGGAGGAGAATGACAATGCTGATGGCACCAAAACTATATAAAAAGAACTTCAGGTAGACCCAGTAGGAGTCCCACTGAGAAGCAGCAGAACAGTGCAACCAGCATAGGTAATAACAATAACCCCCAAATTATACTTCTTAACTGCAGTTTACAATGAGGTGCAAAGAAAGATCTTTAGGGAGGAGTGGTTCGCAGCCTCATAGGATTGCACTGCACTGATATAGTCTAATACATATATATTTATATATAAATATATATAGGTTAGTTTAGCAGGTGGAGAGCACTCTCACTTCATAGGTCAACTTGCCAGGGTGCATGCAGAAAAAAACATCAATAAACAATGGCTTGCACTCACTTTTTTTCTTTTAAAAAACGTGCCTTTATTGTAACGTTTCAGGGACCGTATCCCCTTCCTCAGACAGTGAACCACAGTGAAATGAACACATGTATACAACCCACAACCAATAGAAACAAACCCCATAGACCCCCTATAGACCAAAAAAATGCCAAATAGTAGTTATATAAACACAAATAAATTAAACACCCACATTTTCTCACATCAATATGGAGGGCAAAAACGTGAACATGCATCATAACATCAGACACCTTATAGAGAATAAAAGAATTACATGTGAAAATTAAAACTTAGCCAGAGATCACAAGCGCTGCCTTCAACTAAAATAAACAATCGCATATTGGCATTGAAATAAATACGGAATCAGAATCATAAATAGACACGATTGTGTAGCCTGTGTACCTGTGTGATTCTGATTCCGTATTTATTTCAATGCCAATATGCGATTGTTTATTTTAGTTGAAGGCAGCGCTTGTGATCTCTGGCTAAGTTTTAATTTTCACATGTAATTCTTTTATTCTCTATAAGGTGTCTGATGTTATGATGCATGTTCATGTTTTTGCCCTCCATATTGATGTGAGGAAATGTGGGTGTTTAATTTATTTGTGTTAATATAACTACTATTTGGCATTTTTTTTGGTCTATAGGGGGTCTTTGGGGTTTGTTTCTATTGGTTGTGGGTTGTATAAATGTGTTCCTTTCACTGTGGTACATTGTCTGAGGAAAGGGATACGGTCCCCGAAACGTTACAATAAAGGCACATTTTTTAATGTGCAATCCATTGTTTATTGATTTATAAATAAATATATATATATATATATATATATATATATATATATATATATATATATATTATTTATTTTTCTTCTACCAGTCCCTTACTAAAGTCTGGGGGGATTTATCCATTTGACCCCCCTACATTATTACCTGGGGGATCTATCACCCCATTCCTTCACCTATGGACAGCAGTATGATTGGGTGCCCTCTTCTAATAGTAATGTCACTGTGTACAAGTTGAAAGGTAAGATGTAACTAGGTATAATAAACAAGAAATCCTTGTTTGGGAGTTGCTGAGTGAAGTGTGTATACGGATTCCTTAGTAGCTCTGTGATAGAAACTGTTGCGTTGTGCATTTTATGGTCTGTGTTTTAGAAGGTGATTAGTACAACAGTTGATTAGTGTTACTGGGATGTTTAAATAAAAAATACACTCCCCCCACACCTGCCATTATGTACTGAAGTCTGTAATAGCAGAATGTCCTGACAATATTCACAGGGACATGCTAAAGGCAGGGCTGGAGGGAAGCATTAGAGAGAAAAAACTGCAATGTAAATTAAGGAGATAGAAGTCATAAGATTTGTGTAATAATATATATATTAGCCCTACTGCAGGATTTGATAAATCCTGGGTGTCCGGCATCCAGGCAATGTTACTACTAGCTCCTAATATTTTTGGAATTTACTGTGTATGTTTATGTAGAAATGTGAGGCTCTGCAATATTCTGTGTGTGTGAGTGTGTTTGGGAGTGTGTTTGGTTTGGAGGGGGGGGGGGGTTATGGTACACTGCTAAAGTAAATAGGAGGCATTAAATATGGTAGCTAAATAAATAAAACAAGTTGGTGAGTGAATGTTGGTAAGAGTGCTGGTCTTATTAACAGGAAGTGACTGGTGTTTGAATGTCTGTGTATTGTCATGTTGCAACTAAAGTTAGATATTAAACACAGTAAATTCAATTTGAATAAAGCAAAAATGTCCATCCAAACTGACTTGTTGTAACCCTTTGTCTGCTGAGGAGGGTCACAATGGAACAGAGGGGATGTTCAGCTATACGAACTGCATTATGACATCAGATATAGAACATGACATCACAAATGCTTGATCTAAGTAGCCTGAAGGATCAGTCCTCTTGGGTGAAGAAGCATTTGCAGCCTGTAGTGAACAGATGCTCAAGCTACTCACAGTCTGTAGAACAACATGGAGGGTAAAATGAGTATTATGGCTTGCAGTATCTTCAATGAGTTGAGGATGGAGGAGAAGCTCTGTGATGTTATCATCAGGGTCAATGGTGTCGACTTTAATGCCCATAAGAACATCCTTTGCACATGTAGCAACTATTTTAGGTCAGTATAAAAGAACGAGTTATTTGTTTCTAAACCAAACACAAGAAGCCAAGGAAGGCTCTCAGAATGCTCAAGACAAGACTTAGATAGTTTTTACATAGCTGGTGTTATTTCTATTCAACTGGCCAATAGCCATTAAATACGGCATGCACAAAACAAGTCTTTTACTCCATCGGGCTAGGTTACTTCTAAAAATTACCAAGATGTTAAACAATAGAATATGGGTTACTCAAACTCTTCTTGCAGTTCTAAAATTGAATTTCCACAAACAGGCAAAACAGATTGTAATTACAAATAATTTCGGTGGTCTTGGTTCATAAAAGAATATTAGCCATCTGTAAACATTTTTAAAACAAATTAATTCCTTGTTTGCTGCAATTGTTTTTAATAGCCAATCTCATCCCACCACTTTCCATAATTGGAGGAGCCACACCAAACTTGTAGTAGATAATGCTAGCCCCTGTCATTTTATTATCAAAACCTGCTGTGATTTGTAGTTTGCTATATAATCTCCTGTTAAGGCCAGATATGTACAGACATGTAGCAGGGCTAGGCTTGTGGTCTGAAGTGTGCATATCCAGTTTTCAGAATTAGAAACCCCACAATCACTTGTTAAAAGCAAATTACATGAATATGGGACAAAATAAATAATGATATTACAAAGCATTGTTTACCTTTATACATTTTATATTATAATCTGAGGGTGTTTACTGTCCATTTAATTTCTGTGGTCAGAAATATAAATTCCTTTGATTCATTACAATTTAAGCTCTTGTGACTTGATAATCATATTAAACAGATTTAGCAAATAAATCATGTTATGTATGTCTATAACAGTTAAATATAATGTCAGTACTCATTATTTCACATAATCTCCTGTTAAGGCCAGATATGTACAGATATGTAGCAGGGCTAGGCTTGTGGTCTGAAGTGTGCATATCCAGTTTTCAGAATTAGAAAACCCACAATCACTTGTTAAAAGCAAATTACATGAATATGGGACAAAATAAAAAATAACATTACAAAGCATTGTTTACCTTTATACATTTTATATTATAATCTGAGGGTGTTTACTGTCCCTTTAATTTCTGTGGTCAGAAATATAAATTATAATATGATTCATTACAATTTAAACTCTTGTGACTTGATAATTATATTAAACAGATTTAGCAAATAAATCATGTCATGTAAGTCTATAACAGTTAAATATAATGTCAGCACTCATTATTTCACATAATCTCCTGTTAAGGCCAGGTATGTACAGATATGTAGCAGGGCTAGGCTTGTGGTCTGAAGTGTGCATATCTAGTTTTCAGAATTAGAAAACCCACAATAACTTGTTTAGCAAATAAATCATGTCATGTATATCTATAACAGTTAAATATAATGTCAGCACTCATTATTTCACACTAGCCTATGGGGCCGATTTATCAACCCTCTGTCGGACATGATCTGATCAGCGGATCATGTCCGACAGACATCGCTGAATACGGAGAGCAATACTCTCTCCGCATTCAGCATTGCACCAGCAGCTCTTGTGAACTGCTGGTGCAACGCCGCCCCCTGCAGATTCGCTAGCAAGGGGTGTCAATCAACCTGATCGTATTCGATCAGGTTGATTTCCCGCAATGTATTTCCGCCTTCTCAGGCGGACAGGTTATGGAGCAGCGGTCTTTAGACCGCTTCTTCATAACTGGTGTTTCTGGCGAGCCAAACACAGGGATTCTAGCTCCATTTGGAGCTTGATAAATATGCCCCTATGTGTAATATCCATCAGCAGTCACAAGCAACAAGCATTTAAGGGACTTATTAAAAATAGGTTCTATTTAATTATCTTTTAAATGACATATCAGCATAGTATCAGGTGCTTTTTGTTTTAAATGCATAACACCTTTAGTCCCATAGTGAGTGCTTCTAAGTACCGGTGGACACCTACATAATATTATAGCCAGTGGCATCACCTGGAGGGGCGCTAGCCCCCCACCAACATAATTTTACAGTATCTATAATAATTATTAATATTTTTTTTAATATTTAATATTTCCATGATGCCTTAAGATAACAAATTCTTCATGTGCGTTAACCCGACACCTCGTTAGACCTAAAGCGTGAAACCCAAAACGCGTTACTCATATTTTACATTCTGGGGAAAAAAGGAAACATGAATAGTGCCTCGCACTATATCCCTAATATTGCTAGGACTCCCAAAAAGAAAACTAATCTCCCTAAGGGTTAATTGAAAAACATATAGCAAAGAAGGGGAGCATTGCTAAGAGAAGATAGATTAAACAATTATAGTATGCCAAGATATATATAAGATATATAAAACAATTGAGTGTGGAAAAGAGAATGAGTTTATTCTTAACAATACTGTATCACAATAAAATATTACAATAAAACAATGATAAGGATCCAAATCCTCTACACAGAAAATGAAACTATTGCAATAGTCTCTGATGGACCAAGTGGTATAAGATATCTAAAAAATATGAAAAAATATATATAAAAAATATATAAAAACAATGGGGAGAGATGAAATGTAAGCCAGCAAAAGTGCAATAGTGCTATTTGTCTATTTTAGTTTCCAAAAATATAAGGAACAGAGTCAGTGATAAGAATAAATTGATTTTCCAATGGTTGTGCACATACATAGGAAGGTGTCCTTTAAGTGATGGGAGTGTTATTCCAAATGCGATCAAATGGTGATATAAAGTACCTTAACACCACTGGGTGAATAGTGTTGAAGTATCCTGTATGTCAGCCTGTCAGCCAATATAGTTGCGTGATCACACAGGCATCCGTACCTGGATCTAGTGATGAGTCTCTAAAAAAGAGAGTGCAGTCACTCAATGGCTTCGTCAGAAGCCTGTTTCCAGAGTATTGCTTGAGATAATCTGCTTCCCAATTGTCTACACCTGTTGTTTAAGTTGAACATATTTGTTATGTTTTTATAGGAGATTATCCTAAAGTAAAATGGGGATTAATCTGTTAATCGTCATACTATTCTTAAACCTATGGTTAAATCTCCTGAGGTGTTTCCTATCCCCGATGCAGTCTCTGAGATATTCCTTTTAATCTTTCTGTAAGGGTTAATAAATTGTATCCTTCTAACATTGAGCTTTGGGAAACTGTTCCCAAAGTTGATCAGGCCATTTCTTTTTGGCTCAACATACTACTATTCTTTGGAAGATAGCTCTTCTTTTAAAGGTCATTTTAGATAGTGAGAGTCCTTCCATAGGAGGGTTTTTCAGCAAGCAGGATATTTTTTTTAGACCAACAGTTTTTCACTGCTGATGTAGCTGCTTCTTCTTTTTCTTTAAAATGTCTTTCTGGGTAGATAAAAAACAATCCTGGCTGTGTAGAGTGGAGACTTCTGTTGTGGGTGGAGCTAAGTGCATGCTGTGTGTCTGCATCATGAATGTGCTAGCATAGACCTGTAGATTTGAAAAATTGTGCTCCACACCGCTACAGCCCTTGGCTCCGGATTTGTTTTGGGGCTGCTTGGGTGCCGGACCTCTCGTGGGCCCCAGCGGTGGACATCTCCATTGACAGTTTTTGCCGGCGGCAGGATCCGCAACATCTGTGCAGAGTGTTCTCTTGACGAAGCGTAGGTCGGCTTCCGCTGACAACACTACAGCTGGACACCACGCATTGCAAATTGTCTGTTTGATACAGGTCCCTGGTGACGCAAGCAGGGTTGAAATCCTGAGGACGCCACTCGTAGGTCAGAATTGTTTGTGCTTGTGGTTCCTGGGCACTGCACTCCTTCCTCTCGGATACAAGAGGTACTGGTCATCTACCCTGCAACATATCCTGCAATTTCCATGGCCGCCTTGCTCACAGCTGATTGTATTCGTTGAAGGCACAACGGAAACCCAGCACATAGCTAGAGTGTCTTCTATATTTCAAGCCGCAAATATATCTTCCTTTTTAACTTGCTTTGCCTTGTTATTATTGTTTATACAGCTGGAAGGGCTTGTTTATACAGCTGGAGGGACTTGTCTACTGTATTTGCTGCCCTTTAAGGGTCGTAACTATACTCCTCAATAAAATGGCCCCCCGGGATCACCACCATTTTCTCAATCCCTTACTATAAAGGAAGATAAATTAATACTGCCTTAGCCTCAGTCTGAGGCTTTTCCCTTCATTTCAGCAAGCTAACCTAAAGATCCTGTGAAGCTTCATCTTTATTTTCTCCTTTTCCCCTTTTAATTGGGATATTCATATTCACTCCTCCGGGATAAAAGAGGAAGAGAGAAAGAAGAAGACTTAAATATCCTGGGGTGACTGTTTGGTCTATCCTGATCAGTACTTAACCCACCCAGATAGCCTTCTGTTATACCCTACTTAAAAACATAATTTATGTGAGAACTTACCTGATAAATTAATTTATTTCATATTGGCGAGAGTCCATGAGCTAGTGACGTATGGGATATACATTCCTACCAGGAGGGGCAAAGTTGACCAAACCTCAAAATGCCTATAAATACATCTCTCATCACACCCACAATTTAGTTTAACAAATAGCCAAGTAGTGGAGTTATAGAAAAAGGAATAGAAAGCATCAAAAAAAGGAACTGGAAATATAATTGTGCTTTATACAAAACAACATAACCACCATAAAAAGAGTGGGTCTCATGGACTCTTGTTAATATGAAAGAAATTAATTTATCAGGTAAGTCCTTACATAATAGAAATTTGGTTTTAAAATTCTAACACTTTATTTAACATTTATGCTCAAGTAGACAAGACAACACATATACTTCTGGTGGAGACTATCATGTGTGGGCATATCACTTCCACTACAAATTTTTATTTAATTTAGTTCTTCCACCAAATAATTAAAAACAAAACACACAGTTTAAAAAGGGGCCATAGGGCTAGTTATATATACACATTGAGTTTATATCTGTATATAGTATGGTAATGTATTATCCACTCTTGATTCCGTATTTAACGGATAGTTATTATGATGAACCTATACTTTTATCATATATAGTTGTCATGTACCAGTGCTTCTAAGTAATGCTATATATCAGTGTATCGGGTGAAATGGAGTGATTATTAGCATAAATAGTCACTAGATATTCAGCAGTGTAATGTTTCAGATAACACGGTATCTCATTTCTTTAGTGATCTCCATCTATTGATAAGGAGACCATCAATCTGTGTGTGGTACACATGCTGCTTTACAGTTGGAGTGTGAACAATAATCACCTTTGGTTACGTTGTAGAGATAAAAGTCTATACGGTCTATAAAAGCTTAGCTTGTTCAGTGAGTAACACTATATCTTAATTTGCTGAAGTGTACAGTAAATCTATTTCCAAACCTAACTGGTTCTATTATTAGCTATGTTAAATGTTCAGCTTTTATTCCTTTACTTCCACATTTATCAGTGGTGTGTCCTTAACTGAGATTTACTTAGTAACTTGATTTATATCCCCAATTTTCTCTAGTGTGATTTATCGTTGTTCAACTCTCAAATGATATCTCTTTTCAGAGTTTCTATCAGTTGTTTACTTAACTATATTATTATGCTATTCCATATCTTGTATCAAATACTCATTCATTCACTCTAATACAATGTTGCAGCTTTCAACTCCACCACCTTGTACATATGATAGTTAATTATTAAGCGGTTACGAAGCCAGTATTGTATATTAGTCTAGTAAGTAACCTTGCCTGTATAAAACACAGGACTGGTATTCTATTGTCAATGCTTCCAAGTATTTTCACAAATAAACCGGCATACAAAACACCGCTATCCTTATTTAATGTAATCTAGCATTACGGCACTTCAACATACAAACAGACAGACTCGTGGTTTACACACTAGCCCCGCCCAATGATGCATTTTGTCACCAACGTGACTTCATCTGGGCTCTATTGGCGGCTCAGCCCAACTCAATTCTTTTATTGGTATTGGTTGCCATAGTAACCTGCTTTTTGTGACGGAAGTGTTACCCGCCTGGCGTTTCAATTAATAACGGATTCCCAATGTTAAGTAAATGATGTCCACATATCTTTCTCAAGATTGTTAAATATGTGAATCATTAGAGAATATGTCAAATTGTCTGCTTGAATTTTCTCTCGAGCGATATTACATTAATGTCGAGAATGTCTCAACGTTCTGTTCTCCTTTTATGTACTTCTCTTCAGAATTGTTTTATTATACTTAACTAGTATTATTTTTATACTAGTCTCTCATGGATTTTTTGTTCGACTAGATTTATCTATATTCATATGTCATATTTGTATTTTGTGTACATGTTGTGATACCATTAGGGATCAGTTCTTATGTAGGGGACAGTACTTTATCATAGTACACATATTGTACCCAGAATTAGCTAGAAGTATTGTTCTGATTTATTATCATGCACTGATGGTTGCATTAAGAGCATCTTAAAGTTCACATCATTGTCAGTGTTACTTATGTATTTAATAATAGCCATGAATTATGCCATCTGTCATTCTTTTTATAAATAGAGACATCTGGATACATTTCTGTATTCTCCGGTCAAGAATACCATATATCATTTAAAGCGCAGACCCTTGTCTGTTACATGATTCGTTTGTGTACTTAATTTTGTCCTATAATTGTATCATACGTTACTGTCTCAAAATCCCAAATGTTTCTATCCCTTTTTAAACTATAAATAGTCTTTTTGTCCCAGTCAGGAGATTATAGGAAGCATTTATAGGACTTCAGAATTGTTTCATTAGACTTAACAAGTATTATTTTTATACTAGTATCTCATGAATTTTTTGTTAGACTAGATTTGTCTGTATTCATATGTCATATTTGTATTTTGTGTACATGTTGTGATGACGTTAGGGATCAGTTCTTTTGTGGGGGGACAGTACTTTCTCAAATTACACATATTCTACCCAGAATTAGCTAGAAGCATTGTTCTGATATATTATCATACACTGATGGTTGCATTAAGAGCATCTTAAAATTCACATCATTGTTATTTAATAATAACCCTGAATTACACCATCTGTCATTCTCTTTGTATAGAGAGACATCTGGATAGATCTCAGTAAACTCGGGTCAAGAATACCATACATCATTCAAAGCACAAACCCTTATCTGTTACATGATTCATTTGTGTACTTAATTTTGTCCCATAATTGTACTATGCGTTACTGCCTCAAAATCCCAAATGTTTATATCCCTTTTTAAACTGTAAACAGTCTTTTTGTCCCAGTCAGGAGATTATAGGAAGCATTTATAGGATATTGCTTCATTCAGTCCATTTGACGAGGCAGATTTTAAGTCATGTATTCAGCGACATTCCTTTTGTAGGAGTATCTTATTAAGGTCACCCTTACGTCCCCTTAGATTGACCTGTTCAATAGCACAGAATTGTATGTCATACTTCTTATCTCTATGATAGCTATTCATGTGCTGGGCTACTGGGACGGACCTATTCCATTTGATGTCTCATATATGTTCAAGGACCCTTGTTCTTAACTCTCTTGTCGTTTCTCTGACGTAAATTCTGGGACAACTGCACATTGCGACATATATTACTCTCTCAGAGCGGCAGTTCATAAAGGTTTTTATTTCATATGTTTTTCCTGTGTTTGGATTTTGAAATATCTTTGTTGGTCTCATATTCTTGCATGCCTTACATCTACCACATTTAAAGAAGCCCTTTGTGCTTCTCAGCCATGTTGTTGACTCAGAGGGTTTGAAATGGCTGTTTATCACCAAGTCTTTTAGATTTCTTGATCTTCTGTTTGTGATTGTAGGTGTAATATTGATTACATCCTTAAGGTCAGGATCATTTTGTAAGACATGCCAATGTTTTTGGAAAATTTGTCTTACTTGATCGTGTTTATCATTAAATGTGCCAATGATTCTTACCACATTATTTGTATCAGTATCTTTATTAGTGATCTTTTTTTCTTCCAGTAAAATTGGTCTACTGATCTCTTTTGCCTTTTGATAGGCTCTTTTTAGACATCTATTCAGATACCCATGTTCTCTGAATCTCTTTTGCAGTTCTTTAGCCTCTTTCTCGAATGCCTCATCCATACTGCAATTTCTTCCTGCTCTTAAATATTGGCCTGTTGGAATTCCCAATTTTTGATTCTTTGGATGGTAGCTTTTCCATTGTAAAAGGCTATTTGTAGCCGTACTTTTTTTCTAAAAAGTTTGGTATTCAAACTGCCATCCATTTCTTTGTAATTAGGAGATCAAGAAAAGAGATACTTGTTTCTTTTATTTCGTGTGTATTTTTCATACCATGCTTATTCTCATTCAGCAATGTCATGAATTCACCAAAGTCCTTTTTAGACCGTGACCAAAGGATTAGTACATCATCAATATACCTAATATAGAAATCAATGTACTTCATATATGGGTTTACTTCTGCATTCAATATACTTGTATTTTCTATCCACCCCAGAAAAGGGTTAGCATATGTTGGTGCACAGCATGTGCCCATAGCTGTGCTCCTTTTCTGTAAATACATTTTGTTATTAAAGAGAAAATAGTTATGTTTTATAGGGAATTCCAAAAGCTCTACTATAAAATCATCTTGCGCACTTCCTCTTGGATTTACAGTTTTTAGGAAGTATTGAATAGCTTTCGTTCCAAGTTCATGTTGTATATTTGAATACAGGCTTTCCACGTCAATGCTGGCTAGGAGAGTCTCTTTCTCTACTGTCAGATTCTCAAGACTTTTAAGTACATCCTTAAGGGACAGTCAACACCAGAATTTTTGTTGTTTAAAAAGGATAGATAATCCCTTTATTACCCATTCCCCAGTTTTGCAAAACCAACACTGTTATAATAATACACTTTTTACTTCTGTGACTAACTTGTATCTAAGCATCTTCTGACCGCCCCTAATCACATGACTTTTAGTTATTATCTATTAACTTGCATTTTAGCCAATTAGTGCAGTGTCTGCCACTAGCCACGAGGGTGATCACAATGCTATCTATATGGCCTACATGAGCTTGCTCATCCCTGCTGTGAAAAGTAAATAAAATAGAGGCGGCCTTCAAGGGCTTAGAAATTATCATATGTGCCTTCCTAGGTTTGCTTTCAACTAGAATACCAAGAGAACAAAGCAAAATTGTTGATAAAAGTAAATTGCAAAGTTGTTTAAAATTACATGCCCTATTTGAAAAATTAAAGTTTTTTTTGGACTTGACTGTCCCTTTAGTGTCCTGTACAAAAGATGTTAATGTGTGGACAAAGTGTCTTAATTTTTTATCAATAAAAATACTCACTTTCTCAGTGAGACAACCATTTCCTGAGACAATCGGCCTCCCTGGTGGATTTAGTTTGTCTTTATGTATTTTCAGTAGACTGTAAAATGTTGCAACTCTTGCAACTTTATTGCACATAAAGTGATATTAATTTTTAGTAATTAATCCTTCATTGAAACCTTCATCTAGAAGGGAAATCAGTTTTTTAGTGAATCTTTCAGTTGGATCATATGGGATGATACTATAGTTGTTTGTATCATTTAAAATGTTCAAACACATGGTCACATATTCCTCATTATTCATTATGATTGTGTTCCCACCCTTATCCGCATTCTTGATCGTAATGTTTTTATTATTTCTTAATTCATTTAAGGCAGTCCTTTCCATAAATGTTAGATTTTTCTTGGTCTTACTTACAGAATTGATATTATCTAACTCTGTAGTTACTAGAGATACAAATTTATCTATAGCAGGGTATGTGGATATATTTGGCATGAATGTACTTTTATTTTTCACCGCACACTGTGTGTTCTTCAGATGTATCTGTATCTGTAGAAGACTTATCTGAGGTATTAGTTCTTTCTTTTTTCTAATTTTTATCTTGTACAAATCTTGGATTTCTCCTCATATAGTTTTTTTTGTATATGCTTCCTTTTTGGTGGTCTGACCAAGTCTCTCTGTAACTTTCTATTCTTAGTATCACTCAATTCTTCTTTTAGTTTATCAATGTGATATTTTAATTTCTGGTCTAGTGTGTCAAATTCTTTATGTGAAATAAATTTGTTTGTTTGTACCATAGCGTCTTCCACCAATTTTGTTAGCTGTTCGTATTGTATTTTTTAAAAATCTAGTGTTAATTGCATCAGATCCAAAGAACACCTTGTTAAAGGGACACTGAACACAAATTTTTTCTTTTGTGATTCAGATAGAGCATGACATTTTAAGCAACTTTCTAATTTACTCCTATTATCAAATTTTCTTCATTCTCTTAGTATCTTTATTTGAAATGCAAAAATGTAAGTTTAGATGCCGGCCCATTTTTGGTGAACAACCTGGGTTCGTCTTGCTGATTGGTGGATACATTCATCCACCAATAAAAAAGTGCTGTCCAGAGTTCTGAACTAATAAAAAAGCTTAGATGCCTTCTTTTTAAAATAAAGATAGCAAGAGAATAAAGAAAAATTGATAATAGGAATAAATTAGAAAGTTGCTTTTAATTGCATGCTCTATCTGAATCACTAAAGAAAAAATTTGGGTTCAGTGTCCCTTTAATATCTCTTGCCATTTCTGTATAAAGATTTCGTTATTGATATGAAAAGAAGGGGCTAACTGTATACGTAAACCACTTGGTATGAGTTTATTTTTGACATAATTCTCTAAGCTGAAAATTTCCCAAAAAGATTTTACTTGTTTTTTCATAATTTTCGCTATACTTCTAAATGCCTCTTCTATACAGGGAGTGCAGAATTATTAGGCAAGTTGTATTTTTGAGGATTAATTTTATTATTGAACAACAACCATGTTCTCAATGAACCCAAAAAACTCATTAATATCAAAGCTGAATATTTTTGGAAGTAGTTTTTAGTTTGTTTTTAGTTTTAGCTATTTTAGGGGGATATCTGTGTGTGCAGGTGACTATTACTGTGCATAATTATTAGGCAACTTAACAAAAAACAAATATATACCCATTTCAATTATTTATTTTTACCAGTGAAACCAATATAACATCTCAACATTCACAAATATACATTTCTGACATTCAAAAACAAAACAAAAACAAATCAGTGACCAATATAGCCACCTTTCTTTGCAAGGACACTCAAAAGCCTGCCATCAACATTGCGTGCAGCAGCAACCACAGCCTCCCAGAGACTGTTCAGAGAGGTGTACTGTTTTCCCTCCTTGTAAATCTCACATTTGATGATGGACCACAGGTTCTCAATGGGGTTCAGATCAGGTGAACAAGGAGGCCATGTCATTAGATTTTCTTCTTTTATACCCTTTCTTGCCAGCCACGCTGTGGAGTACTTGGACGCGTGTGATGGAGCATTGTCCTGCATGAAAATCATGTTTTTCTTGAAGGATGCAGACTTCTTCCTGTACCACTGCTTGAAGAAGTGTCTTCCAGAAACTGGCAGTAGGACTGGGAGTTGAGCTTGACTCCATCCTCAACCCGAAAAGGCCCCACAAGCTCATCTTTGATGATACCAGCCCAAACCAGTACTCCACCTGCACCTTGCTGGCGTCTGAGTCGGACTGGAGCTCTCTGCCCTTTACCAATCCAGCCACGGGCCCATCCATCTGGCCCATCAAGACTCACTCTCATTTCATCAGTCCATAAAACCTTAGAAAAATCAGTCTTGAGATATTTCTTGGCCCAGTCTTGACGTTTCAGCTTGTGTGTCTTGTTCAGTGGTGGTCGTCTTTCAGCCTTTCTTACCTTGGCCATGTCTCTGAGTATTGCACACCTTGTGCTTTTGGGCACTCCAGTGATGTTGCAGCTCTGAAATATGGCCAAACTGGTGGCAAGTGGCATCTTGGCAGCTGCACGCTTGACTTTTCTCAGTTCATGGGCAGTTATTTTGCGCCTTGGTTTTTCCACACGCTTCTTGCGACCCTGTTGACTATTTTGAATGAAACGCTTGATTGTTCGATGATCACGCTTCAGAAGCTTTGCAATTTTAAGAGTGCTGCATCCCTCTGCAAGATATCTCACTATTTTTGACTTTTCTGAGCCTGTCAAGTCCTTCTTTTGACCCATTTTGCCAAAGGAAAGGAAGTTGCCTAATAATTATGCACACCTGATATAGGGTGTTGATGTCATTAGACCACACCCCTTCTCATTACAGAGATGCACATCACCTAATATGCTTAATTGGTAGTAGGCTTTCGAGCCTATACAGCTTGGAGTAAGACAACATGCATAAAGAGGATGATGTGGTCAAAATACTCATTTGCCTAATAATTCTGCACTCCCTGTATTGGAGGCTTGTGGACAGTTTAAAAAGGGATAGAAACATTTGGGATTTTGAGACAGTAACATATAATACAATTATGGGACAAAATTAAGTACACAAATGAATCATGTAACAGACAAGGGTCTGCGCTTTGAATGATATATGGTATTCTTGACCGGAGATTACAGAAATGTATCAAGATATCTCTATATATAAAAAGAATGACAGATGGAGTAATTCATTGCTATTATTAAATACATAAGTAACACTGACAATGATGTGAACTTTAAGATGCTCTTAATGCAACTATCAGTGCATGATAATAAATCAGAACAATACTTCTAGCTAATTCTGGGTACAATATGTGTACTATGATAAAGTACTGCCCCCCTACATAAGAACTGATCCCTAATGGTATCACAACATGTACACAAAATACAAATATGACATATGAATATAGATAAATCTAGTCTAACAAAAAACCCATGAGAGACTAGTATAAAAATAATACTAGTTAAGTCTAATGAAACAATTCTGAAGAGAAGTACATAAAAGGAGAACAGATCGTTGAGACATTCTCGACATTAATGTAATATCGCTCGAGAGAAAATTCAAGCAGACAATTTGATATATTCTCTAATGATTCACATATTTAACAATCTTGAGAAAGATATGTGGACATCATTTACCTAACATTGGGAATCCGTTATTAATTGAAACGCCAGACGGGTAACACTTCCGTCACAAAAAGCAGGTTACTATGGCAACCAATACCAATAAAAGAATTGAGTTGGGCTGAGCCGCCCCATAAGCCCTGACGAAGTCACGTTAGTGACAAAATGCGTCAGTGGGCGGGGCTAGTGTGTAAACCACGAGCTGCAACATTGTATTAGAGTGAATGAATGAGTATTTGATACAAGATATGGAATAGCATAATAATATAGTTAAGTAAACAACTGATAGAAACTCTGAAAAGAGATATCATTTGAGAGTTGAACAACGATAAATCACACTAGAGAAAATTGGGGATATAAATCAAGTTACTAAGTAAATCTCAGTTAAGGACACACTGATAAATGTGGAAGTAAAGGAATAAAAGCTGAACATTTAACATAGCTAATACTAGAACCAGTTAGGTTTGGAAATAGATTTACTGTACACTTCAGCAAATGAAGATATAGTGTTACTCACTGAACAAGCTAAGCTTTTATAGACCGTATAGACTTTTATATCTACAACGTAACCAAAGGTGATTATTGTTCACACTCCAACTATAAAGCAGCATGTGTACCACACACAGATTGATGGTCTCCTTATCAATAGATGGAGATCACTAAAGAAATGAGATACCGTGTTATCTGAAACATTACACTGCTGAATATCTAGTGACTATTTATGCTAATAATCACTCCATTTCACCCGATACACTGATATATAGCATTACTTAGACACTGGTACATGACAACTATATATGATAAAAGTATAGGTTCATCATAATAACTATCCATTAAATACGGAATCAAGAGTGGATAATAAATTACTATATACAGATATAGACTCACTGTGTATATATAACTAGCCCTATGGCCCCTTTTTAAACTGTGTGTTTTGTTTTTAATTATTTGGTGGAAGAACTAAATGAAATAAAAATTTGTAGTGGAAGTGATATGCCCACACATGATAGTCTCCACCAGAAGTATATGTATTGTATTGTCTACTTGAGCATAAATGTTAAATAAAGTGTTAGAATTTTAAAACCAAATTTCTATTTCATATAATGTGTAATTCAACATTAGGGTCACCAAGCCCTTAAATCCTACTTTCCCCTTAAATATATTGAAGTTCTTACATAAATTATGTTTTCTTTCATGTAAATGGCAAGAGTCCACAAGCTAGTGACGTATGGGATAGTAACACCCAAGATGTGGAACTCCACAGAAGAGTTACTAGAGAGGGAAGGATAAAATAAAAACAGCCATTTTCCGCTGAAAAAATTAAATCCACATCCAAAAAAATAACACCTAGATTACGAGTTTTGCGTTAGAGGCTATGCGGTGCTAACAAGCAGTTTATGCTCACCGCTCACTTACAGACAGCGCTGGTATTATGGGTTTTTACAAACCAGACAAGAAGTGAGCGTTGAGCAAAATTCTGCTCCTTACCGCACTCCAATACCAGCGCTGCTTACGTTAGCGGTGAGCTGGTGTAACGTGCTTGTGCACCATTTCCCCATAGGAATCAACGGGGAGAGCCGGCTCAAAAAAATCTAACACCTGCCAAAAAGCAGCATAAAGCTCCTTAACGCAGCCCCATTGATTCCGATGGGGAAATACATTTTATGTCTACACCTAACACCCTAACATGAACCCCGAGTATAAACACCCATAATCTTACACTTATTAACCCCTAATCTGCCGCCCCTGACATCACTGCAACCTACATTATATTATTAACCCCTAATCTGCCACTCCAGACACCGCCGCCACCTACATTATACTTATGAACCCCTAATCTGCTGCCCCCAAGATCGCCGACACCTACATTATATTTATTAACCCCTAATCTGCCGCCCCCTATGTCGCCGCCCCCTACCTAAATTTATTAACCCCTAATCTGCCGCCCCCAATGTCGCCGCCACTGTATTAAAGTTTTTAACCCCTAAACCTAAGTCTAACCCTAAACCTAACACCCCCTAATTTAAATATAATTAAAAGAAATCTAAATAAATTTACTATCATTAACTAAATTATTCCTATTTAAAACTAAATACTTACCTGTAAAATAAACCCTAAGGCCTAGATTTGGAGTTCGGCGGTAAAAGGGCTGTTAACGCTCCGCGGGCTTTTTTCTGGCCGCACCATAAAATTAACTCTGGTATCGAGAGTTCAAACAAATGCTGCGTTAGGCTCCAAAAAAGGAGCGTAGAGCATTTTTACCGCAAATGCAACTCTCGATACCAGAGTTGCTTACGGACGCGGCCGGCCTCAAAAACGTGCTCGTGCACGATTCCACCATAGGAAACAATGGGGCTGTTTGAGCTGAAAAAAAACCTAACACCTGCAAAAAAGCAGCGTTCAGCTCCTAACGCAGCCCCATTGTTTCCTATGGGGAAACACTTCCTACGTCTGCACCTAACACCCTAACATAAACCCCGAGTCTAAACACCCCTAGCCTTACACTTATTAACCCCTAATCTGCCGCCCCCGCTATCGCTGACCCCTGCTTATTTTTTTAAACCCCTAATCTGCCGCTCCGTAAACCGCCGCCACCTACGTTATCCCTATGTACCCCTAATCTGCTACCCCTAACACCGCCGACCCCTATATTATATTTATTAACCCCTAACCTGCCCCCCACAACGTCGCCGACACCTGCCTACACTTATTAACCCCTAATCTGCCGAGCGGACCTGAGCGCTACTATAATAAAGTTATTAACCCCTAATCCGCCTCACTAACCCTATCATAAATAGTATTAACCCCTAATCTGCCCTCCCTAACATCGCCGACACCTAACTTCAATTATTAACCCCTAATCTGCCGACCGGAGCTCACCGCTATTCTAATAAATGTATTAACCCCTAAAGCTAAGTCTAACCCTAATACTAACACCCCCCTAAGTTAAATATAATTTTTATCTAACGAAATAAATTAACTCTTATTAAATAAATTATTCCTATTTAAAGCTAAATACTTACCTGTAAAATAAATCATAATATAGCTACAATATAAATTATAATTATATTATAGCTATTTTAGGATTAATATTTATTTTACAGGCAACTTTGTTATTATTTTAACCAGGTAAAATAGCTATTAAATAGTTAAGAACTATTTAATAGTTACATAGTTAAAATAATAACAAATTTACCTGTAAAATAAATCCTAACCTAAGTTATAATTAAACCTAACACTACCCTATCAATAAAATAATTAAATAAACTACCTACAATTACCTACAATTAACCTAACACTACACTATCAATAAATTAATTAATTAAACACAATTCCTACAAATAAATACAATTAAATAAACTAGCTAAAGTACAAAAAATAAAAAAGAACTAAGTTACAGAAAATAAAAAAATATTTACAAACATAAGAAAAATATTACAACAATTTTAAACTAATTACACCTACTCTAAGCCCCCTAATAAAATAACAAAGCCCCCCAAAATAAAAAATTCCCTACCCTATTCTAAATTAAAAAAGTTACAAGCTCTTTTACCTTACCAGCCCTGAACAGGGCCCTTTGCGGGGCATGCCCCAAGAATTTCAGCTCTTTTGCCTGTAAAAAAAAACATACAATACCCCCCCCCCAACATTACAACCCACCACCCACATACCCCTAATCTAACCAAACCCCCCTTAAATAAACCTAACACTAAGCCCCTGAAGATCTTCCTACCTTGTCTTCACCATCCAGGTATCACCGATCCGTCCTGGCTCCAAGATCTTCATCCAACCCAAGCGGGGGTTGGCGATCCATAATCCGGTCCAGAAGAGGCTCCAAAGTCTTCCTCCTATCCGGCAAGAAGAGGACATCTGGACCGGCAAACATCTTCTCCAAGCGGCATCTTCGATCTTCTTCCATCCGGAGCGAAGCGGCAGGATCCTGAAGACCTCCAGCGCGGAACATCCATCCGGACCGACGACTGAACGACGAATGACCGTTCCTTTAAGGGACGTCATCCAAGATGGCGTCCCTCGAATTCCGATTGGCTGATAGGATTCTATCAGCCAATCGGAATTAAGGTAGGAATTTTCTGATTGGCTGATGGAATCAGCCAATCAGAATCAAGTTCAATCCGATTGGCTGATCCAATCAGCCAATCAGATTGAGCTCTCATTCTATTGGCTGTTCCGATCAGCCAATAGAATGCGAGCTCAATCTGATTGGCTGATTGGATCGGCCAATCGGATTGAACTAGATTCTGATTGGCTGATTCCATCAGCCAATCAGAAAATTCCTACCTTAATTCCGATTGGCTAATAGAATCCTATCAGCCAATCGGAATTCGAGGGACGCCATCTTGGATGACGTCCCTTAAAGGAACAGTCATTCGTCGTTCAGTCGTCGGTCCGGATGGATGTTCCGCGCTGGAGGTCTTCAGGATCCTGCCGCTTCGCTCCGGATGGAAGAAGATCGAAGATGCCGCTTGGAGAAGATGTTTGCCGGTCCGGATGTCCTCTTCTTGCCGGATAGGAGGAAGACTTTGGAGCCTCTTCTGGACCGGATTATGGATCGCCAACCCCCGCTTGGGTTGGATGAAGATCTTGGAGCCAGGACGGATCGGTGATACCTGGATGGTGAAGACAAGGTAGGAAGATCTTCAGGGGCTTAGTGTTAGGTTTATTTAAGGGGGGTTTGGATTAGATTAGGGGTATGTGGGTGGTGGGTTGTAATGTTGGGGGGGGGGTATTGTATGTTTTTTTTTACAGGCAAAAGAGCTGAAATTCTTGGGGCATGCCCCGCAAAGGGCCCTGTTCAGGGCTGGTAAGGTAAAAGAGCTTGTAACTTTTTTAATTTAGAATAGGGTAGGGAATTTTTTATTTTGGGGGGCTTTGTTATTTTATTAGGGGGCTTAGAGTAGGTGTAATTAGTTTAAAATTGTTGTAATATTTTTCTTATGTTTGTAAATATTTTTTTATTTTCTGTAACTTAGTTCTTTTTTATTTTTTGTACTTTAGCTAGTTTATTTAATTGTATTTATTTGTAGGAATTGTGTTTAATTAATTTATTGATAGTGTAGTGTTAGGTTAATTGTAGGTAATTGTAGGTAGTTTATTTAATTATTTTATTGATAGGGTAGTGTTAGGTTTAATTATAACTTAGGTTAGGATTTATTTTACAGGTAAATTTGTTATTATTTTAACTATGTAACTATTAAATAGTTCTTAACTATTTAATAGCTATTTTACCTGGTTAAAATAATAACAAAGTTGCCTGTAAAATAAATATTAATCCTAAAATAGCTATAATATAATTATAATTTATATTGTAGCTATATTATGATTTATTTTACAGGTAAGTATTTAGCTTTAAATAGGAATAATTTATTTAATAAGAGTTAATTTATTTCGTTAGATAAAAATTATATTTAACTTAGGGGGGTGTTAGTATTAGGGTTAGACTTAGCTTTAGGGGTTAATACATTTATTAGAATAGCGGTGAGCTCCGGTCGGCAGATTAGGGGTTAATAATTGAAGTTAGGTGTCGGCGATGTTAGGGAGGGCAGATTAGGGGTTAATACTATTTATGATAGGGTTAGTGAGGCGGATTAGGGGTTAATACATTTATTATAGTAGCGCTCAGGTCCGCTCGGCAGATTAGGGGTTAATAAGTGTAGGCAGGTGTCGGCGACGTTGAGGGGGGCAGATTAGGGGTTAATAAATATAATATAGGGGTCGGCGATGTTAGGGCAGCAGATTAGGGGTACATAGGGATAACGTAGGTGGCGGCGATTTGCGGTCGGAAGATTAGGGGTTAATTATTTTAAGTAGCTGGCGGCGACGTTGTGGGGGGCAAGTTAGGGGTTAATAAATGTAATACAGGGGTCGGCGGGGTTAGGGGCAGCAGATTAGGGGTACATAAGTATAACGTAGGTGGCGGTCGGCAGATTAGGGGTTAAAAATTTTAATCGAGTGGCGGCGGTGTGGGGGGACCTCGGTTTAGGGGTACATAGGTAGTTTATGGGTGTTAGTGTACTTTAGGGTACAGTAGTTAAGAGCTTTATGAACCGGCGTTAGCCAGAAAGCTCTTAACTCCTGCTATTTTCAGGCGGCTGGAATCTTGTCGTTAGAGCTCTAACGCTCACTTCAGAAACGACTCTAAATACCGGCGTTAGGAAGATCCCATTGAAAAGATAGGATACGCAATTGGCGTAGGGGGATCTGCGGTATGGAAAAGTCGCGGCTGAAAAGTGAGCGTTAGACCCTTTAATCACTGACTCCAAATACCAGCGGGCGGCCAAAACCAGCGTTAGGAGCCTCTAACGCTGGTTTTGACGGCTACCGCCGAACTCCAAATCTAGGCCTAAGATAGCTACAGTATAACTAATAGTTACATTGTAGCTAGCTTAGGGTTTATTTTTATTTTACAGGCAAGTTTGTATTTATTTTAACTAGGTAGAATAGTTACTAAATAGTTAATAACTATTTACTAACTACCTAGCTAAAATAAATACAAATTTCTCCAACATAGGTGTGTCCGGTCCACGGCGTCATCCTTACTTGTGGGATATTCTCTTCCCCAACAGGAAATGGCAAAGAGTCCCAGCAAAGCTGGTCACATGATCCCTCCTAGGCTCCGCCCACCCCAGTCATTCTCTTTGCCGTTGCACAGGCAACATCTCCACGGAGATGGTTAAGAGTTTTTTGGTGTTTAAATGTAGTTTTTATTCTTCTATCAAGTGTTTGTTATTTTAAAATAGTGCTGGTATGTACTATTTACTCTGAAACAGAAACGGATGAAGATTTCTGTTTGTAAGAGGAAGATGATTTTAGCAGACAGTAACTAAAATCGGTTGCTGTTTCCACACAGGACTGTTGAGATGAAGTAACTTCAGTTGGGGGAAACAGTTAGCAGACCTTTCTGCTTAAGGTATGACTAGCCATATTTCTAACAAGACCATGTAATGCTGGAAGGCTGTCATTTCCCCTCATGGGGACCGGTAAGCCATTTTCTTAGTCAAATATAAAAGAATAAAGGGCTTAAAAAAGGGCTTAAAAACTGGTAGACATTTTTATGGGCTAAAACGATTACTTTATTGGGGCATATTATGCAGATTGTAGCTTATAATTGGCATTATAATCTTGGGGAACGTTTAAAAAACGTCAGGCACTGTGTTGGACACCTTTTTTAGTCTGGGGGCCTTTCTAGTTATAGACTCAGCCTCATTTTCGCGCCATTACTGCGCAGTTGTTTTTGGAGAGCAAGGCATGCAGATGCATGTGTGAGGATCTAAGAATCACTAAAAAAGCTTCTAGAAGGCGTCATTTGGTATCGTATTCCCCTCTGGGCTTGGTTGGGTCTCAGCAAAGCATATAGCTGGGACTGTATAGGGGTTAAATTTGAAAATGGCTCTGGTTCCGTTAATTTAAGGGTTAAAGCTCTGAAATTTGGTGTGCAATAGTTTTAATGCTTTAAGACACTGTGGTGAAATTTTGGTGAATTTTGAACAATTCCTTCATACTTTTTCACATATTCAGTAATAAAGTGTTTTCAGTTTGAAATTTAAAGTGACAGTAACGGTTTTATTTTAAAACGTTTTTTGTGCTTTGTTGACAAGTTTAAGCCTGTTTAACATGTCTGTACCATCAGATAAGCTATGTTCTATATGTATGAAAGCCAATGTGCCTCCCCATTTAAATTTATGTGATAATTGTGCCATAGTGTCCAAACAAAGTAAGGACAGTAATGCCACAGATAATGATATTGCCCAAGATGATTCCTCAAATGAGGGGAGTAAACATGATACTACATCATCCCCTACTGTGTCTACACCAGTTATGCCCACACAGGAGGCCCCTAGTACATCTAGTGCGCCAATACTTATTACCATGCAACAATTAACGGCTGTAATGGATAATTCCATAGCAAATCTTTTATCCAAAATGCCTACTTATCAGAGAAAGCGCGATTGCTCTGTTTTAAACACTGAAGAGCAAGAGGACGCTGATGATAACTGTTCTGACATACCCTCACACCAATCTCAAGGGGCCATGAGGGAGGTTTTGTCTGATGGAGAAATCTCAGATTCAGGAAAAATTTCTCATCAAGCTGAACCTGATGTTGTGACATTTAAATTTAAATTAGAACATCTCCGCGCACTGCTTAAGGAGGTGTTATCTACTCTGGATGATTGTGACAATTTGGTCATTCCAGAGAAATTATGTAAGATGGACAAGTTCCTAGAGGTTCCGGTGCCCCCCGACGCTTTTCCTATACCCAAGCGGGTGGCGGACATAGTAAATAAAGAGTGGGAAAGGCCCGGCATACCTTTTGTTCCCCCCCCTATATTTAAGAAATTATTTCCTATAGTCGACCCCAGAAAGGACTTATGGCAGACAGTCCCCAAGGTCGAGGGGGCGGTTTCTACTCTAAACAAACGCACTACTATTCCTATCGAAGATAGTTGTGCTTTCAAAGATCCTATGGATAAAAAATTAGAGGGTTTGCTTAAAAAGATTTTTGTACAGCAAGGTTAACTTCTACAACCAATTTCATGTATTGTTCCTGTCACTACGGCAGCGTGTTTCTGGTTCGAGGAACTAGAAAAGTCGCTCAGTAAAGAATCTTCGTATGAGGAGGTTATGGACAGAGTTCAAGCACTTAAATTGGCTAACTCTTTTGTTTTAGATGCCGCTTTGCAATTAGCTAGATTAGCGGCGAAAAATTCAGGGTTTGCTATCGTGGCGCGCAGTCTTGGTCAGCGGATGTGTCTTCCAAGACAAAATTGCTTAACATTCCTTTCAAAGGTAAAACATTATTTGGACCTGATTTGAAAGAGATTATTTCAGACATCACTGGGGGTAAGGGCCACGCCCTCCCACAGGATAGGTCTTTTAAGGCTAAAAATAAGCCTAATTTTCGTCCATTTCGCAGAAACGGACCAGCCTCTAATTCTGTATCCTCTAAGCAAGAGGGTAATACTTCACAACCCAAACCAGCCTGGAAACCAATGCAATGCTGGAACAAGGGTAAGCAGGCCAAGAAGCCTACCACTGCTACCAAAACAGCATGAAGGGATAGCCCCCGATCCGGGACCGGATCTAGTGGGGGGCAGACTTTCTCTCTTTGCTCAGGCTCGGGCAAGAGATGTTCAGGATCCTTGGGTGCTAGAAATAGTTTCTCAAGTTTATCTCCTGGAATTCAAGGAACTACCCCCAAGGGGGAGGTTCCACAGGTCTCAATTATCTTCAAACCAAATAAAGAGACAGGCATTCTTACATTGTGTAGAAGACCTGTTAAAGATGGGAGTGATACATCCAGTTCCAATAAGAGAACAAGGAATGGGATTTTATTCCAATCTGTTCATAGTTCCCAAAAAAGAGGGAACATTCAGACCAATTTTGGATCTAAAGATCCTAAACAAATTTCTCAGGGTACCATCGTTCAAAATGGAAACTATTCGAAAGATCCTACCTACTATCCAGGAAAATCAATTTATGACTACCGTGGATTTAAAGGATGCGTACCTACATATTCCTATCCACAAGGAACATCATCAGTTCCTAAGGTTCGCTTTTCTGGACAAGCATTACCAGTTTGTGGCACTTCCATTCGGATTAGCCACTGCTCCAAGGATTTTCACAAAGGTACTAGGGTCCCTTCTAGCGGTTCTAAGACCAAGGGGCATTGCAGTAGTACCTTACTTGGACGACATCCTGATTCAAGCGTCGTCCCTGTCAAAAGCAAGGCTCATACGGACATCGTCCTAGCCTTTCTCAGATCTCACGGATGGAAGGTGAACAAAGAAAAAAGTTCTCTGTCCCCGTCAACAAGAGTTCCCTTCTTGGGAACAATAATAGATTCCTTAGAAATGAGGATTTTTCTGACAGAGGTCAGAAAATCAAAACTTCTAAGCTCTTGTCAAGTACTTCATTCTGTTCCTCGTCCTTCCATAGCACAGTGTATGGAAGTAATAGGATTGATGGTTGCAACAATGGACATAGTTCCTTTTGCACGAATTCATCTAAGACCATTACAACTGTGCATGCTCAGACAGTGGAATGGGGATTATACAGACTTTCAAGTAGATCAAAAGACCAGAGATTCACTCCGTTGGTGGCTGACCCTGGACAATCTGTCACAGGGAATGAGCTTCCGCAGACCAGAGTGGGTCATTGTCATGACCGACGCCAGCCTAGTGGGCTCGGGCGCGGTCTGGGAATCCCTGAAAGCTCAGGGTCTATGGTCTCGGGAAGAGTCTCTTCTCCCGATAAACATTCTGGAACTGAGAGCGATATTCAATGCTCTCAGAGCTTGGCCTCAACTAGCAAAGGCCAAATTCATAAGGTTTCAGTCAGACAACATGACGACCGTTGCATATATCAATCATCAGGGGGGAACAAGGAGTTCCCTGGCGATGAAAGAAGTGACCAAGATAATTCAATGGGCGGAGGATCACTCCTGCCACTTGTCTGCGATCCACATCCCAGGAGTGGAAAATTGGGAAGCGGATTTTCTGAGTCGTCAGACATTCCATCCGGGGGAGTGGGAACTCCATCCGGAAATCTTTGCCCAAATAACTCAATTATGGGGCATTCCAGACATGGATCTGATGGCGTCTCGTCAGAACTTCAAGGTTCCTTGCTACGGGTCCAGATCCAGGGATCCCAAGGCGACTCTAGTAGATGCACTAGTAGCACCTTGGACCTTCAACCTAGCTTATGTATTCCCACCGTTTCCTCTCATCCCCAGGCTGGTAGCCAGGATCAATCAGGAGAGGGCCTCGGTGATCTTGATAGCTCCTGCGTGGCCACGCAGGACTTGGTATGCAGACCTGGTGAATATGTCATCGGCTCCACCATGGAAGCTACCTTTGAGACAGGACCTTCTTGTTCAGGGTCCATTCGAACATCCGAATCTGGTTTCCCTCCAACTGACGGCTTGGAGATTGAACGCTTGATTTTATCAAAGCGTGGGTTTTCAGATTCTGTAATAGATACTCTGATTCAGGCTAGAAAGCCTGTAACTAGAAAAATTTACCATAAAATATGGAAAAAATATATCTGTTGGTGTGAATCTAAAGGATTCCCATGGAACAAGATAAGAATTCCTAAGATTCTATCCTTTCTACAAGAAGGTTTGGAGAAAGGATTATCTGCAAGTTCTCTAAAGGGACAGATCTCTGCTTTATCTGTTTTACTTCACAAAAGACTGGCAGCCGTGCCAGATGTTCAAGCATTTGTTCAGGCTCTGGTTAGGATCAAGCCTGTTTACAGACCTTTGACTCCTCCCTGGAGTCTAAATCTAGTTCTTTCAGTTCTTCAAGGGGTTCCGTTTGAACCCTTACATTCCGTAGATATTAAGTTACTATCTTGGAAAGTTTTGTTTTTGGTTGCAATTTCTTCTGCTAGAAGAGTTTCAGAGTTATCTGCTCTGCAGTGTTCTCCGCCCTATCTGGTGTTCCATGCAGATAAGGTGGTTTTGCGTACTAAGCCTGGTTTTCTTCCGAAAGTTGTTTCCAACAAAAATATTAACCAGGAGATAGTTGTACCTTCTTTGTGTCCGAATCCAGTTTCAAAGAAGGAACGTTTGTTACACAATTTGGACGTAGTCCGTGCTCTAAAATTCTATTTAGAGGCTACTAAAGATTTCAGAGAAACATCTTCCTTGTTTGTTGTTTATTCTGGTTAAAGGAGAGGTCAAAAAGCGACTTCTACCTCTCTTTCCTTTTGGCTTAAAAGCATTATCCGATTGGCTTATGAGACTGCCGGACGGCAGCCTCCTGAAAGAATCACAGCTCACTCCACTAGGGCTGTGGCTTCCACATGGGCCTTCAAGAACAAGGCTTCTGTTGACCAGATATGTAAGGCAGCGACTTGGTCTTCACTGCACACTTTTGCCAAATTTTACAAATTTGATACTTTTGCTTCTTCGGAGGCTATTTTTGGGAGAAAGGTTTTGCAAGCCGTGGTGCCTTCCATTTAGGTGACCTGATTTGCTCCCTCCCTTCATCCGTGTCCTAAAGCTTTGGTATTGGTTCCCACAAGTAAGGATGACGCCGTGGACCGGACACACCAATGTTGGAGAAAACAGAATTTATGCTTACCTGATAAATTACTTTCTCCAACGGTGTGTCCGGTCCACGGCCCGCCCTGGTTTTTTAATCAGGTCTGATGAATTATTTTCTCTAACTACAGTCACCACGGTATCATATGGTTTCTCCTATATATATTTCCTCCTGTCCGTCGGTCGAATGACTGGGGTGGGCGGAGCCTAGGAGGGATCATGTGACCAGCTTTGCTGGGACTCTTTGCCATTTCCTGTTGGGGAAGAGAATATCCCACAAGTAAGGATGACGCCGTGGACCGGACACACCGTTGGAGAAAGTAATTTATCAGGTAAGCATAAATTCTGTTTTACCTGTAAAATAAAACCTACCTAAGTTACAATTACACCTAACACTACACTATAATTAAATTAATTCCCTAAATTAAATACAATTAAATACAATTAAATAAAATTATCTAAAGTACAACCCCCCCCCACTAAATTACAGAAAATAATAAACAAATTACAAGATTTTTAAACTAATTACACCTAATCTAATCCCCCTAACAAAATAAAAAAGCCCCCCCCCAAATAAAAAAAGCCCTACCCTACACTAAATTACAAATAGCCCTTAAAAGGGCCTTTTGCGGGGCATTGCCCCAAAGTAATCATCCCCCCAACATTAAAACCCACCACCCACACAACCAACCCTACTCTAACCCTACTCTAAAACCCACCCAATACCCTCTTAATAAAACCTAACACTAACCCCTTGTCATAATTCCACTTTAACTTCCATCTGTCCACCTTTATTGTTGCCCTATATAAGTCTATCAGCAACACCTGGTTGTTGCTTGATTATTGAAGTTGTGATCTGGATTGTATCCTTGTACTCTCAACTTATCCTAATTTCAAGCCTCTACCTTCACAGCCTGATATACCTATGTATATTTCACCCTGCACATCTAATCTGAATTCTCAGCTTACTCTCACTCAGCACACTTATCAACAGATCTGAGTTCTCTTTTGGCCGTAGCTGGAATCCTGACGTCATCCTTCACCGCCTCGCGTCTGAGTCACAACCACCTAACAGACGCTGCTCAGAGCTTACGCGGCACATGCTTCACTGCAAACATCCAGTAGCGTCTCTGTCACAAAGCCAGACGCCGCTTCGGTTAAACACCCCACGCTTCTCCACTGCTCAGTAACCGCAAGTATCTTTTTGTTTGCACTCTCAATTTGAACTATTCCTCAAGTAAATGCTATTAGTTACCTGTGCATATTGTCTCTCAAGCCTGAATCACATTTGCCGTATGTAACAGAACTTCCTTGTTTCTCATTTGACCTCAGTCTTATCTATAATTATCTCTAGAGAGTTTATGTGTCTATTTCACAAATCATTACCTCCATTAACCCTAGAGTATCAAGCTATAACTTGTGGGGTAACCTTATTCAAATAACTACTAATATAAATCTGCTAATACCTTATGCATCACTCATCTAAAGCTATATGAGCTGAATATAAGGAATCAGCTACAAACCTAATATTTTAAACTGTCAGAAATTTAGTTCATGATATCCCTTGAAGGTCACCTTACCGGGAGAAGTCTTCACCCAACCGGGCCGAAGTCCTCATTGAAGCCGGGAGAAGTCTTCATCCAAGCTGGGCGAAGTGGTCCTCCAGAAGTCTTCATCCAGACGGCATCTTCTATCGACGGCTAACACAGAATGAAGGTACCTTTAAGTGACGTCATCCAAGATGGCATCCCTTCAATTCCGATTGGCTGATAGAATTCTATCAGCCAATCAGCCAATATGATTGAGCTTGCATTCTATTGGCTGATTGCATCAGCCAATAGGATTTTTTCTACCGTAATTTCAATTGGCTGATAGAATTCTATCAGCCAATCGGAATTGAAGGGATGCCATCTTGGATGACGTTACTTAAAGGTACCTTCATTCTGTGTTAGCTGTCGATTGATGAGGATGCTCCGTGCCTGATGTCTTGAAGATGGACCCGCTCCGCGCCGGATGGATGAAGATAGAAGATGCCATCTGGATGAAGACTTCAGCCCGTCTGGAGGACCACTTCTCCCGGTATTAGGTTTTTTTAAGGGGGTATTGGGTGGGTTTTAGAGTAGGGTTGGTTGCGTAGGTGGTGGGTTTTAATGTTGGGGGGGATTTGTAATTTTTTTTACAGGTAAGAGAGATTACTTTGGGGCTTTGCCCCGCCAAAGGCCCTTTTAAGGGCTATTTGTAATTTAGTGTAGGGTAGGGTTTTTTTATTTTGGGGGGGGCTTTTTTATTTGTGTAATTAGTTTAAAAATCTTGTAATTTGTTTATTATTTTCTGTAATTTAGTGGGGGGGTTTTGTACTTTAGATAATTTTATATAATTGTATTTAATTGTATTTGATTTAGGGAATTAATTTAATGATAGTGTAGTGTTAGGTGTAATTGTAACTTAGGTTAGGTTTTATTTTACAGGTAACTTTGTATTTATTTTAGCTAGGTAGTTATTAAATAGTTATTAACTATTTAGTAACTATTCTACCTAGTTAAAATAAATACAAACTTGCCTGTAAAATAAAAATAAACCCTAAGCTAGCTACAATGTAACTATTAGTTATATTGTAGCTAGCTTAGGGTTTATTTTACAAGTAAGTATTTAGTTTTAAATAGGAATTATTTAGTTAATGATAGTAATTTTATTTAGATTTATTTAAATTATATTTAAGTTAGGGGGTTTAGGGTTAGGGTTAGACTTAGATTTAGGGGTTAATAATAGTATAGTGGCGGCAGATCAGGGGTTAATAAATGTAGGTAGGTGTCGGCGATGTTAGGGACGGCAGATTAGTGGTTAATAATATTTAGCTAATGTTTGCGAGGCGGGGGTGCGGCAGTTTAGGGGTTAATATATTTATTATAGTGGCGGCGATGTCTGGTTCGGCAGATTAGGGGTTCAAAAATTATTTTAGTGTTTGCGATGTGGGAGGGCCTCGGTTTAGGGGTTAATAGGTAGTTTATGGGTGTTAGTGTGCTTTTTAGCACTTTAGTTAAGAGTTTTATGCTACGGCGTTGTAATGTAAAACTCTTAACTACTGACTTTAAAATGCGGTACCAGTGTTGACAGGAGAGGGTCTACCGCTCACTTTTTGTCAGACTCGTAATACCGGCGCTATGCAAGTCCCATTGAAAAAATAGGATACGCAATTGACGTAAGTGGATTTGCAGTATTTCCAAGTCTGGCCAAAAAAGTGAGCGGTACACCTGTACCTTCAAGACTCGTAATACCAGCGGGCGTTAAAAAGCAGCGTTGGGACCGGCCAACGCTGCTTTTTAAGCCTAACGCACAACTCGTAATCTAGCCGTAAGTTTTTCTCATAATTGAAAAGAAAAAACTTAAAACATAAGCAGAGGAATCAAACTGAAACAGTTGCTGAAGAACTTGTCTACCAAAAATTGCTTCCGATGAGGCAAATACATCAAAACGGTAGAATTTAGTAAATGTATGCAAAGAAGACCAAGTTGCTGCTTTGCAAATCTGATCAACTGAAGCTTCATTCTTAAAAGCCCATGAAGTGGAAACTGATCTAGTAGAATGAGCTGGGATTCTCTGAGGCGGGGCATGACCCGACTCCAAATAAGCCTGATGAATCAAGAGCTTCAACCAGGACGCCAAGGAAATGGCAGAAGATTTCTGACCTTTCCTAGAACCAGAAAAGACAACAAATAGACTAGAAGTCTTCCTGAAATCTTTAGTAGCTTCAACATAATATTTCAAAGCTCTTACAACATCCAGAAAATGTAAGTATCTCTCCAAAGAATTCTTAGGATTAGGACACAAAGAAGGAACAACAATTTCCCTATTAATGTTGTTAGAATTTACAACTTTAGGTAAAAATTTAAATGAAGTCTGCAAAACTGCCTTATCCTGATGGAAAATCAGAAAAGGAGACTCACAAGAAAGAGCAGATAATTCAGAAACTCTTCTAGCAGAAGATATAGTCAAAAGGAACAACACTTTCCAAGAAAGTAATTTGATATCCAAAGAATGCATAGGCTCAAAAGGAGGAGCCTGTAAAGCCTTCAAAACCAATTTAAGACTCCAAGGAGGAGAGATTGATTTAATGACAGGCTTGATACTGACCAAAGCCTGCACAAAACAGTGAATATCAGGAAGCTTAGCAATCTTTCTGTGAAATAAAACAGAAAGAGCAGAGATTTGTCCCTTCAAGGAACTTGCAGACAAACCCTTATCCAAACCATCCTGAAGAAACTGTAAAATTCTTGGTATTCTAAAAGAATGCCAGGGGAATTTATGAGGACACCATGAAATATAAGTCTTCCAAACTTGATAATAAATCTTCCTAGAAACAGATTTACGAGCCTGTAACATAGTATCAATCACTGAGTCAGAGAAACCTCTATGACTAAGCACTAAGCGTTCAATTTCCATACCTTCAAATTTAATAATTTGAGATCCTGATGGAAAAACAGTCCTTGAGACAGAAGGTCTGGTCTTAAAGGAAGTGGCCAAGGTTGGCAACTGAACATCCGGACAAGATCCGCATACCAGAATCTGTGAGGCCATGCTGGTGCTACCAGAAACAGAAACGATTGCTCCATGATGATCTTGGAAATCACTCTTGGAAGAAGAACTAGAGTCGTGAAGATATAAGCAGGTTGGTAAAACCAAGGAACTGCTAACACATCCACTGACTCCGCATGCGAATCCCTGGACCTGGACAAGTACCTGGGTAGTTTCTTGTTTAGATGGGAAGCCATCAGATCTATTTCTTGAAGACCCCACATCTGAACAATCTGAAAAAACACATCTGGATGGAGAGACCACTCCCCCGGATGTAAAGTCTGACGGCTGAGATAATCCGCTTCCCAATTGTCTACACCTGGGATATGTACCGCAGAGCTGAATTCCGCCCAAGCAAGTATCAGAGATACTTCTTTCACAGCTAGGGGACTGCGAGTCCCACCCTGATGATTGACATATGCCACAGTTGTGATATTGTCTGTCTGAAAAACAATGAATGGTTCTCTCTTTAACAGAGGCCAAATCTGAAGAGTCCTGAAAATAGCAATATTCTAAAATATTAATTGGTAACCTCGCCTCTTGAGGTTTCCAGAGCCCTTGTGCTGTCAGAGACCCCCAGACAGCTCCCTAACCTGAAATGTTTGCATCTATTGTGATTAAAACTAAAGTAAAACCTTAACATTCTTTCTTGAAATATTGGGGGCATTACGTCTCCAATAAAGCGCAAATTAATTATAAAACACTTAGCGAGATATCATCCGGATATTGTTCTACTCCAAGAAACCCATCTCAAAGAAGTAAAATTTCCTAAATTAAAATCAAAATAGGTAGGAGAGGTCCTCGCCACCCCATGTTTAGGCAGGAAATGTGATGTTGCTATTCTGTTACATAAAATACTAGATTACAATCAATTAATGTTGATATATAACACGAATCACGTTACATCATTTTACAAATCTTAATTCAAAATATTAAATTCATACGGCTAGATTTAGAGTTCTGCGGCCAAAGGGGTGCGTTAGCTACGCATGCTTTTTTTCCCCCGCACCTTTTAAATACCACTGGTATTTAGAGTTCACAGAATGGCTGCGTTAGGCTCCAAAAAGGGAGCGTAGAGCATATTTACCGCCACTGCAACTCTAAATACCAGCTTTGCTTACGGATGTGGCCAGCTTCAAAAACGTGCTCGTGCACGATTCCCCCATAGGAAACAATGGGGCTGTTTGAGCTGAAAAAAAACCTAACACCTGCAAAAAAGCAGCGTTCAGCTCCTAACGCAGCTACATTGTTTCCTATGGGGAAACACTTCCTATGTCTGCACCTAACACCCTAACATGTCCCCCGAGTCTAAACACCCCTAACCTTACACTTATTAACCCCTAATCTGCTGCCCCCGCTATCGCTGACCCCTGCACTTTATTATTAACCCCTAATCTGCCGCTCCGTACACCACCGCAAGCTACATTATAGCTATGTACCCCTAATCTGCTGCCCCTAACACCGCCGACCCCTATATTATATTTATTAACCCCTAATATGCCGCCCCCGCTATAGCTGACCCCTGCATTTTATTATTAACCCTTAATCTGCCGACCGCACACCGCTGCCACCTACGTTATCCCTATGAACCCCTAATCTGCTGCCCCTAACACCGCCGACCCCTATATTATATTTATTAACCCCTAATATGCCGCCCCCAACGTCACCGCTACCTACCTACACTTATTAACCCCTAATATGCCGACCGGACCGCGCCGCTATTATAATAAAGTTATTAACCCCTAATCCGCCTCACTCCCGCCTCAATAACCCTATAATAAATAGTATTAACCCCTAATCTGCCCTCCCTAACATCGCCGACACCTAACTTCAAGTATTAACCCCTAATCTGCCGATCGGAGCTCACCACTACTCTAATAAATTTTTTAACCCCTAAAGCTAATTCTAACCCTAACCCTAACACCCCCCCTAAATTAAATATAATTTTATTCTAACGAAATAAATTAACTCTTATTAAATAAATTATTCCTATTTAAATCTAAATACTTACCTGTAAAATAAACCCTAATATAGCTACA
This sequence comes from Bombina bombina, assembly GCF_027579735.1. NCBI lineage: Eukaryota > Metazoa > Chordata > Amphibia > Anura > Bombinatoridae > Bombina > Bombina bombina. The sequence continues at coordinate 1,136,177,694 of NC_069499.1, forward strand.
ATATAAATTATAATTATATTGTAGCTATTTTAGGATTAATATTTATTTTGCAGGCAACTTTGTATTTATTTTAACCAGGTACAATAGCTATTAAATAGTTAATAACTATTTAATAGTTACCTAGTTAAAATAATTACAAAATTACCTGTAAAATAAATCCTAACCTAAGTTACAATTAAACCTAACACTACACTATCAATAAATTAATTAAATACAATACCTACAAATAAATACAATTAAATAAACTAACTAAAGTACAAAAAATAAAAAAGAACTAAGTTACAAAAAAATAAAAAAATATTTACAAACATTAGAAAAATATTACAACAATTTTAAACTAATTACACCTACTCTAAGCCCCCTAATAAAATAACAAAGCCCTCCAAAATAAAAAAATGCCCTACCCTATTCTAAAATTAAAATAGAAAAGCTCTTTTACCTTACCAGCCCTGAAAAGGGCCCTTTGCGGGGCATGCCCCAAAGAATTCAGCTCTTTTGCCTGTAAAAAAAAAACATACAATACCCCCCCAACATTACAACCCACCACCCACATACCCCTAATCTAACCCAAACCCCCCTTAAATAAACCTAACACTAAGCCCCTGAAGATCTCCCTACCTTGTCTTCACCACACCGGGTCCCGATCTGTCCAGAAGAGCCTCCGATGTCTTGATCCAAGCCCAAGCGGGGGGCTGAAGAGTGACGTCCATCCTCGGGCTGAAGTCTGGATCCAAGCGGCGGCTGAAGAAATCCATCATCGGGCTGAAGTCTTGATCCAAGCGGGCGCTGAAGAAGTCCATCATCGGGATGAAGTCTTCTATGAAGCAGCATCTTCAATCTTCTTTCTTCCGGAGCCATCATCTTCCAGCCGACGCGGAACATCCTCTTCTACCGACGCCTACTCGCCGAATGACGGTTCCTTTAAATGACGTCATCCAAGATGGCGTCCGTCGAATTCCGATTGGCTGATAGGATTCTATCAGCCAATCAGAATTAAGGTAGGAAAATTCTGATTGGCTGATGGAATCAGCCAATCAGATTCAAGTTCAATCCGATTGGCTGATCCGATCAGCCAATCAGATTGAGCTCGCATTCTATTGGCTGTTCCGATCGTTAGACAAGGTAGGGAGATCTTCAGGGGCTTAGTGTTAGGTTTATTTAAGGGGGGTTTGGGTTAGATTAGGGGTATGTGGGTGGTGGGTTGTAATGTTGGTGGGGGGTATTGTATGGGGGTTTTTTTACAGGCAAAAGAGCTGAATTCTTTGGGGCATGCCCCGCAAAGGGCCCTTTTCAGGGCTAGTAAGGTAAAAGAGCTTTTCTATTTTAATTTTAGAATAGGGTAGGGCATTTTTTTTATTTTGGGGGCTTTGTTATTTTATTAGGGGGCTTAGAGTAGGTGTAATTAGTTTAAAATTGTTGTAATATTTTTCTAATGTTTGTAAATATTTTTTTATTTTTTGTAACTTAGTTCTTTTTTATTTTTTGTACTTTAGTTAGTTTATTTAATTATATTTATTTGTAGGTATTGTATTTAATTAATTTATTGATAGTGTAGTGTTAGGTTTAATTGTAACTTAGGTTAGGATTTATTTTACAGGTAATTTTGTAATTATTTTAACTAGGTAGCTATTGTACCTGGTTAAAATAAATACAAAGTTGCCTGTAAAATAAATATTAATCCTAAAATAGCTACAATACAATTATAATTTATATTGTAGCTATATTAGGGTTTATTTTACAGGTAAGTATTTAGCTTTAAATAGGAATAATTTATTTAATAAGAGTTACTTTATTTCGTTAGAATAAAATTATATTTAACTTAGGGGGGTGTTAGGGTTAGGGTTAGAATTAGCTTTAGGGGTTAAAAAATGTATTAGAGTAGCGGTGAGCTCCGATCGGCAGATTAGGGGTTAATACTTGAAGTTAGGTGTCGGCGATGTTAGGGAGGGCAGATTAGGGGTTAATACTATTTATTATAGGGTTATTGAGGCGGGAGTGAGGCGGATTAGGGGTTAATAACTTTATTATAATAGCGGCGCGGTCCGGTCGGCAGATTAGGGGTTAATAAGTGTAGGTAGGTGGCGGCAATGTTGGGGGCAGCAGATTAGGGGTTAATAAATATAATATAGGGGTCGGCGGTGTTAGGGGCAGCAGATTAAGGGTTCATAGGGATAACGTAGGTGGCAGCGGTGTGCGGTCGGCAGATTAGGGGTTAAAAGTTTTTAATAGAGTGGCGGCGATGTGGGGGCACCTCGGTTTAGGGGTACATAGGTAGTTTATGGGTGTTAGTGTACTTTAGAGCACAGTAGTTAAGAGCTTTATAAACCGGCGTTAGCCCAGAAAGCTCTTAACTACTGACTTTTTTCTGCGGCTGGAGTTTTGTCGTTAGATTTCTAACGCTCACTTCAGCCACAACTCTAAATACCGGCGTTAGGAAGATCCCATTGAAAAGATAGGATACGCAAATGGCGTAAGGGGATCTGCGGTATGGAAAAGTTGCGGCTGCAAAGTGAGCGTTAGACCCTTTCCTGACTGACTCCAAATACCAGAGGGCGTTAAAAACCAGCGTTAGGAGCATCTAACGCTGGTTTTGACGGCTACCGCCCAACTCTAACTCTAGCCGATAATCTGTAACACTTATGGCCCTAATATAGTCTCCCCTCTATTTTGGGAGAAAATTAAATTGAAACGGTTTCCTTCTATTGGAGAGAATCTTATTTTAGGAGGTGATTTTAACATGTTGTTATGCCCAGAACTGGATAGATTTTCTAATAATAAATTGAAAGAGAATAATAAGGCTATAAATTCATAAAAGTCATAATCTCAAATTAATCGACATCTGGATGGTCAAAAACCCGGATAATCGGGTATATTCATGTGAATCTAAGTCTTTTAAGACCTTTTCCAGGATCGATTTTATTTTTGTTTCAGAGAAACTTAAATCTTTTTTAAGAACGAAAGCAGAAATAAGTGAGATAGTGATATCAGACCATGCACTCGTTTCCCTGTCTCTCTCTTCTTTTAATGCTAAAGATAAAAAACAATATTTCTTTTATCCACGTTTTCTCTTGAATAATCCTAGATTCACGAATTGTCTGAAACAAAAATGGAAGGATTTCTGTACTTTTAATATCTCTTCCTATAATATGATAGAAACTTTCAGGGAAGCTTCCAAGGCGGTATTATGTGTTGAAATCAAATCATATCTTAGTTTTTGGAATAAGAAAATAATAGCCTCAGAAATCCAAATAGCCAATTGGGTTAAAAATGTCTTTAGGGAATTCCAGTTGGTCCATTCTAGGATTAACTGGAACAAATATGCTGAAGCCAGAAAGGAGAGAGATATATTCTTAAAAAAAAATCTCAGGCAGAAGAATTAAAAATGAGTAATCATAGAGGTTTCTACAGCTCCTCTGCAAAATATTAGGCGAAACTTACAAAAAATAGTAAGAGAAAAATTATATCTCTGCTATCAAATCTTGCAACAATAGATATTCTGATGCTAAGGATGTTGGTAACGCATTCTTCTCTTTCTATCAACAATTATATTCAGAGACTGTTCCCAATCTCAATAATCAAGAATTGTTTTGGTCCAAAATTAAGACCCCAAAAATTACTAATGAGGAATTGTCTATTCTAAATTGGCCGATGAGATTGATCTTGCTATAAAAAAGACTAAATTAAATAAAGCAGTCAGCCCGGATTTTCTTCCGGCCGAATATTATAGAATTCTATCAGATGAGATTAAAGATACACTTGTAAAACTATATAATAGTTATTATTCATTCAATTTTTCTATGTCTAGTTATTTTACAGCTGCTAATATCTCTCTGATTCTCAAAAAAGGTAAAAACCCTGAAGATTTAACTTCATACACCCCTATATTGGTCCTTAATGTAGATTACAAAATTTTAACTGCTATTATTAAGGATAGATTGAATCTTTGTCTTGATAAAATTATTCATCCAGATCAAACTGGTTTTATGAAAGGGAGAAACCTAACTAAGAACCTCAGCAAAGTTGTCACCTTTTTAGATTATTCCTGGAATGAAGTTAATAGAAGAATCGAAAGATCAAAGATACTGCAATACTTACACTTGATGCTGAAAAAGCCTTCGATTTGGTCATCTGGGGACACCTTTTTAAGGCATTAAATAACTTTGGATTTAATAGTCAGATCACACAGTTTATCCACAATATCTATAACAACCCTATATCATACCTCCTTAATAATGGGAAACTTTACCCATAAATTTATTTTTAAAAGAGGCACGAGGCAGGGTTGTCCGCTATCCCCACTTCTGTTCATTATTGCTTTGGAACCATTTGCTATTTGTTTAAGGCATACTTTAGAAGGAATCCGGTTGGGTAATCACTCCCAGAAAATTATTTTGTATGCTGATGATCTTCTTCTCTTTTTACATAATACATCCTATGCTATTCCTTTAGTTCTTCAACTATTTACTCTATTCAGTTCCTTTTCAGGATATAAGATAAATTACGAGAAGAGTGAACTTCTATGGGTCAGTAAGATCATCCTTAGTTATCAAGGTCACCCATTTAAAACTGTGGATTATTTTAGATACCTTGGCATTTATTTACATAGGGACCCAACAAACTGGAATAAAAGTCTGATCAAGAAGTTTGGATAGCCTTTCCTTTATCAATCTCTGCCTGAGTTAATCTTATAAAAACTATTTTTTCCTTGTTTATTATTACTACTTCAGAATTTACCGTTATTTATAACCAATACTGATTGTCGTAAATTATATTCTTGGATGTCAAAGTTTATTTGAAAGGGAAACCAATCTCGTATTTCAGCTGGACTTTATTTACCAGACATTAAGCTATATAATATAGCCACCCTAGTTAAAATTACCTTTGGCTTGCCGAAACTGAGGTGTTTACCGTATTCGACCTAGAAAGTCACTTCATTGCTCCATTATCTTTAAAGAATATTTTGCAATGCTCTTATAATGAACTACCTCTAATTATACAATGCCAAATATCTTCCAAAAACATAATTATTGCTTGGCAAAAATTCTGTTCCATTCTAGCAGTTGACTTTAGATACTCTGAATATCTTCCCATAGTTCGTAATCCACTATTTACTCCAGGAAATTCTCAGAAAGATTTTGTACTATAGGCAGAAAAAGAACTTAAATGTATTAATCAAATAATCGCTGAAGTATGGTCATATTTTAGCGTTCCCCAATATTATACAGCAATTTAATCTTCCAAGAGCTGCATATCTTGTAATGTAAGACATTATGTTAATAATCAAGATTGGGACAGGGGCACGTTAGATTGCTAGTCTGATATTAAATCCTGTATCAAAAAAATTGCAGCAGGCAGTTCTTCATCCTCACTTATCTATAATATTATGCTCAACAAATAAAGCCAAATATGTCTTAATAAACTTTTCCATTATTGGATTCTTTTTTTTCCTACCTTAGAACCAAATTTTATTAGATAAAGTTTTGCAGCTCTAGGTAACTGTGAGATTTCAATGTCATGGAAGGAATCACATATGAAACTTGTGAATAATTACTACTTATCACCTTTTAAGATGGCAAGATTCTTTCCATTTTAACAGTTCTCCTGCCCATGCTGCAGGTCACTTGAGGCAGATATGCTACATGTGTTCTGGTATTGTCCAAAAATTCTACAATTTTGGAAGAAAATTATTTTCTGGTATAATAAATTGTATAATGACACTATTTCCCTTAATCCTTTAAATATGATTTTTCTATTTTCCCCGGAACAAACTTCTACCTCTCTTCAAAAGGTCTTAAATACTAGCGGCAAGAAATCTTTTTCTTAAAAATTGGAAAGCACATTCTGCCCTTGGTTTTTCTCTTTTTCTTAAGGAAATTAAAAATCAAACTATATTTGAGTCTTTTCACATTAAAACAGCATCAGAAAAAAAGAATAACAAATTTTCTGTTATGTTGGATCCCTATAATTAGAACCTATCTGACTATAAAACAGATTATTTTTCGCTTTTTGAATTCTATTGAAATGATACATTTCCTGCCCATTGGTTACTATCCAATAGAGATTTTTTGGATTCATTTTGATTGGGTCAAAAGGGACAGGGAGTGGGTTATGGGGGGAGGGAGAGAATGAGAAGATATTTTTTTTCCTTCGTAAAATGTTATCCATCACTTCCGCATTGAGTACAGGCAAATGATTCATACATCTGACGCCTCACTAGTAGCGAATGTACTATTATCTCCTTACAACCTGTCAGTCATGTTTGTCCCACGTGAATGTAAGGTGTCAGAAATGTCACATTGGTTACAGGAAGTTATTTTAGCACTATATAAAGTCCACTTTATCGAATTATTCAGACAGAAAATGTATTGTACCTGAAGCATTTCAAGCTTATATATTTATTTTTATAAAATTCAGTATGGCAACTTCAGGATCTGATTTGCAGACAACCAAATCCAGAAATCCACACTTCTCACACCAGCAGAACCTGGTTCTTGTTAACATGGTACTGGACTCTTATGAATATATATTCGGTTGTCGTGCGAAGCAAACTTCCAGTCACCGGAAAAAGAGTATCTGGACTCGTATAAGTGATGCTGTCAGTGCCCAGGGACCCGGAAAAAAGGACATTGACCAGATAAAGAAGAGGTACGACAAAAGATTCACCAAAGCGAAATTGGCAAAATTCTTCCCGTGCTACCGGAGGAGGAACAGCTTATGTTGCCGATCTGACTGATTATGAGCACAGACTAGTGCAGCGTTTAGCCCCCGAAGTTATCATCGGGATTACAGGCGACTGTGATAGCGACCTAAGAGGTATCATTTTTAATAAATCTATTTTCTTTCATTTTAAATCTTTTAATTACATGTTAATCATATTACAATTATATAGTACTGTTAGTTTAGGTAATTTCGTATTAGGTCAACACGTCTGAAAATCCATGTTATTGGCCACATTTTTGGTCATCTCACATCCTGCCCATATTTTATGACACATTTTCTATTTTTATCATTCGAACAATATAGTCTATTGACCTTCTTTTATATGACTTGTAGGCGTACATCTTATAGACCCTATTGTTTATTATTGTGCTCGCCACCTTTAAGCTGGCGAGGGATTTTTCATGAGCTAGGTGCGGAAAAAGTAGCATAGAAATAGAAATAGATTGTTTAGTAATTACTGTTTATTGCAAGATTTATGTAGAGTGAGGAATTTTATGCTACAAAAACGTCTAGAAAATAAGAGGTGCGGACAAGATTTATGGTTAAATTTGTGGTCTGCTGATATGGTTTCTAAATCCAGGCTTTATCTCTCACTTTTCAGGGGAATATATTGTTTGGTTCTGGTTTGGATTCTATTATTTCTACTGCGACTGGAGGTAAAGAATCTTTTCTTCTCCACGACTAGAAGTTCAAAGCTCCTATTTATTTTCACCCCTTTTGTCAGAGCAGGGCACAGAAATATGATTTCTCCTCTCAGAAACAAGTTGCCTCTTATTCTGTCTGGAGGCCAAGTTCTACTAACTGCAATAAGTCTACGCAGTTCTGAAAATCTACTCCCTCATCCAAGTCTGCATGAAGGTATGGCCTCCGATCCAGAGGCTCTAGTAGGGGGCAGGTTTTTCCTTTTTCAGGAATCTTGTTTTCAGTTTGTTCTAACTATAGTCTCTCAGGGTTATCAAATAGATATCAGAACAAGGCATGCCAGGGGAAGAAATCATGTAATCAGTTACCAGTGAGGTGGGAGGGGTTTTATAGAGCTGTTGGGGTTTGGGAATCTTTGCCTCCTCTTAGTGGCAGGGAAGAGTAATTTCCAGGAGTAATGGATTGTGGACTCTCATAACCATGAAAGAAATTAGTTTAATAGGTAAGCATAAATTATGGTATTTTTTGTTTTTTTAAATCATTGTATCTCCCTGTTTTTCACCATTATCTTTATTCCCTCACTATTTTTACAATTTTACTTATAGTCCACAGTTTACCCTCTGTTACCATACTATGCTTGCTTAGTCCTATTTCTTTGTCATTATGCTTACGGGAAGAATATGATAAAAGTAAAATAGAAAAAGTAAAAAGACAATAAAGAAAAACAGATAATAATGAGAGATGACTGAATGAAACCCAAGCTAACTGCAGAAAAGAAAATCAGTGCCACTACTTAGGCAAAATGTTGGGGAACTCCAAGTTATCCTTCTGGGATAATTGAGAACAGAGTTATGTTCCCCAGTTGTTCACACTTGTCCTATATCTATAAATACTAAATATATTTACGTTTTCTTTCCTTTCCCCTGCAGAGTTTTATTTACAAGTGGTTGGGCTGAGAGAAAGCATAATGTATACACCATTACTGGGATCTCCCCTGACATGATGAAACTGATTATAGATTATGCCTACACCAGAACAGTACCTGTTACAGCTGAAAATGTAGAGGAACTGTTGGCCGCTGCAGACCAGTTCAACGTTATGGGCATTGTCAGAGCCTGTTGTACATTTATGGAATCTCATATGTGCTTGAAAAACTGCATTGGCCTTTATAAGTTCACAGACTATTATTACTGCCCTGAACTGCAGCAGAAAGCTCAAACATACATCTTACAAAACTTTACAGACATTGTTAAAGCCTCAGATGAATTCTTGGAACTGTCATTGATGGAGTTCAGCAATATTATAGAGCAAGACGAACTTAATGTTAAGAAAGAAGATGCTGTTTTTGACGCCATTGTGAAATGGATTGGACATGATCAGGAAAGTCGGAAGAATTGTATCTCATTCTTGCTCACAAAGGTAAAGTGGAATAATGAGTTAATTCTGTAATTATTCTTGAGTGTATGAATACCTCCATGCTGGCACAGTAAGACAAGGCATGATTGGGGCATATGGGAGATGGAACGTTAGATTGGCAAGTGTCCATTGTTTAGCTGGACGGTCCAATATTTCAACTTGCTGTCCAAATATTTTATATAAAAACTTGACACTTAACTGATTGGGTTCGAGTTCTGATGTGGGCACATAGCTAAAAGGAGCTACAGGGTCACAGGTAACATGTGGACATGGCTGATTCATCTACATGGCCATGGGGTCTTAAATTACTGTAGATCTGATCCCCCCTACCCCTTTTCCCTGGATCACTATATGATCAACCAGTAATTTTGTGGAGCTGGTAAACCAGTGAATTATTGATATAGCGTAACTTTTTCTAGCAGCTGAAATCCTTTAAATGTTAGTGAGTCTCCACAAAAGTGTAAAAATGAACACAAAGGTGGAGAAGACTTAAAGGAATACTGTACTCTTATAGCTGAATTATGTACTTCTTACTAATGCTCACTTGCTGATAAGTACTTCCTGTTAATTCTTAATATCACTAAGCATTAGTAGGAAGTTCCTATAAGCCATTGACATTAGCAGGAAGTACACAACTCATATCAGTATATTCATTTAAACCTTAACACCCTCTACTTATTATTTTCAGACTTTTTTTTAAATGCTGCCCTTTTATATTAATGACATGATTTTGTGTGTGTGCTGTGTCATCCTTTACCCCAGTATAAATCAATAATGATTTCCTGCTATAACCACTGTGCAACCTCTCAAATATGTTCATCTTCCTGACAAATGTCATCCTGAAAACACTAATTTAACCTCTCATCTCTTTTAGATGTCTGATTACTATTTGAGGCTACTAGCCTTACTGATTCATTTCTGGTGTCCAGTACCAGCTATTGCTATTGCTCATTATCACTGTTTGCAATCAATTTGATTATTTGCCTGCACCTACAGCAAGATGGGGCATATGAAATGATAACTGGGATTTATGTAACCTATTCTAATTTGTAATAGAATCATATAATATTGTCTTGGTCTCTTCTTGTTTAGAAAACATAATTCCAGATCTTAGATTAACTGGAGCACTCAACCAGTTTACTTTGCTTCCAGTTATTATGAACAAAATTGCCATCTATCTTTTGGCCAGATATCTACTCACTTTGATAATCAATTCTTGAATCATAGATGCTAGAGCTAAGATTGCACCAGTTATTCTGGAACATTCTGATGTTTTACCTCTGCACCCTATATATAATTATCCCATCTGCATTAAAGGGACATAAAACCCATTTTTTTCTTTCATGATTCAGATAGAGCATACTATTTTAAACAACTTTCCATTTTACTTCTGTTATCAAATTTTCTTGGTTTTCTTGTTATCCTTTGTTGAAAAGCTGGGATGTAAGCTCATGAGTGTGCACGTGTCCACAACATTATATGGCAGCAGTTTTGAAACAATGTTATACATTAGCAGGAGCACTAGATGGCAGCACTATTTCCTGTCATTTAGTGCTTCAGGCATGTGCACTCTACCTACCTAGGTATCCCTTCAACAAAGAATATCACGAGAACTAAACAAATTTGATAATAGAAGTAAATTGGAAACTTTTTAAAAAATGGTATTCTCTATCTAAATAATGAAAGAAAAATTTTGGGTTTACTGTCCCTTTAAGTGAATCTGAACAAGTTCTTGGCTCTACTAGTTTTCTCCCCATTCCAGAGTAAACTGCAGTTCCTCAGTAACTAATTATTTTCAAACACCTGATTGTGTGTCAACTGCAGTGAATATGTTACAGCCTGCTTCATGGTTTTGTGCAAACAGCAGTCAGATGCTTTTTCTGCATACACTATATTCCAGTATTACTCCAACTATAGCTACACTGCTTAAAGGGATATGAAAACCAAAAGGTTTTGTTTGTGATTCAGACAGAGCATACCATTTTAAAACGTTTCCAATTCACTTTTATTATCAAATTTGCTTTGTTCCCGTGATATTCTGGAGCACTACATGGCAGAAAATAGCTCTTGCAAATGGATAACGTTCTTGCTTTATATGTCCCTGCTTTTTAACAAAAGATACCAAAAAAACAATGTTTTAAAATTGCATGCTCTATCTGACAGATACATTTTTTAAAAAAATATTTTATTTATGAATTATAGCAGTTTACAATTCAGAAATAAGAAAGATTACAGAAGACAAAAATACATTTTTTTTTAAAAAAATCTTTATTTATAATCTAACAGAATAACAAAAAGAAAAAATAAGATAGGTTAATTTCACAATTTCATATCACCTCGCAGGGTGATTAAAGCACAATAAACAAAAATCCAGCTTTCATATTTTCATTACACCTTGCAGGGTGCTTTAGGTATCAACAGAAACAAATGTATTATTACATAGAGTTATTAACCTAAACCTAATCAAAAGATATGAGGCCAACCCTACTTGCACTACCCCTTACAGAACGATTAACATAACTCGATAGTAATGTTTGGCGAATATATCTAGTAATGCAACATTAACCTAATCCTCATATTTAATAGTATCAGAAAATATAACCAATCAATCCTTCTCATATATCTTTATGATGTTGGAGAATTTTTACTTTTTTTTTCTTTTCCCTTTCATCACAAAACATAATTGCAAGGAAAAGACACAAAACAAAAAATAAATAAAAGAACAAACACAAAGAAAGAAAAAAAAAAGGGGAACAAAGTTGTCCTTCCTCTCTCCCCCCCTCTGTGCCGATGCCCCCCCCCCATGTCTCCCTGTGCTCACCATCCCACCCTATTTGCTCTTATTATCCCTCTTATTATCCAAAAATCATGCGCACTGCACTGGCAGTTTACCTGCTTGTATCCACACATCAAAGAAGGTAGTTTTATAAGAATAAATATAAATTGTTGTATCGCTGGGGAAATGTTTTCATTGGGCCTAACCACTTGTAGATATACTTCTCCATTTTTTCCTCTGAGTTGTTATCAATATAGTACTGTTCTAAAATTATTGTATTAGCGATCATAGCTTTGAAGGTTTGAAAAGATAGTGAATTTCTGGCTCTCCAATTCAGCAGTATTAGGTTACGTCCATTCAAGATTATTGTATTAATTGTGTTATATTGTCTATTTCTTTTGTGAGTGCACAAGAAGAATATATCTTGTGAATTTATAGTAAATTCTTGTTCCAGACTTTTGCATAGCCAGTAATTCACTTTATTCCAAAACTGTTTAATTTTCGGGCAACCCCAAAAACAATGCAATAAATCTGCATTGGAATTGCTACATTTTATACATACATAGGTATCCTCCCAAAACCATTTTTTAAGCTGTGATGGCATTATATAGATCCTGTTTAAGAGCTTGCAGTGTGATTCCCTCCACGAGACAATAGAAGTTGCTTTTTGGACCAACCTAAAACTTCCCTCAATCTCTTCCATTGTAACAGATGGAAAATCTTTTTTCCACTTAGTCAACAGACCACTTAAAGGGCCATGATACCCACATTTTTTCTTTCATTATTTAGAAAGAGAATGCATTTTTAAACATCTTTCTAATTTACTTCTATTATCTAATTTGTTTTATTCTCTTGATATTCTTTGCTGAAAAGCATATATAGATATGCTCAGTAGCTGCTGATTGGTTGCTGCACATAGAAGTCTCATGTGATTGGCTCACCCATGTGCATTGCTTTTTCTTCAAATAAGGATATCTCAAAAATGAAGCAAAATAAATAATAAAAGTAAATTGTAATGTTGTTTAAATTTGTATTCTCTATCGGAATCATGAAAGAAAGATTTTGGGTTTAGTGGCCCTATAAATCATTGATTTTTAAACCTTTTTTTGCCGTGGCACACTTTTTTACATTAAAAAATCCTGTTCCACACCACCATCCCAAAATTTTAAAAAAATCACACATTGTAGCCTAATACAGCATATATATATATACACATACACACAAACACACACATACTGTATGTATTGTGCTGTTATGCCATGCCTCCTACAAACTACCCCTGCACTGGGAGTAAAAAACAAGCGAAGTTTATAAAATATGTCACACTGTTGTCAGTCTGCCGTGGCACACCTGAGGATCTCTCACGGCACACTAGTGTGCCACGGCACACTGGTTGAAAAACACTGCTTTAAATGTACCTGGTGGTCAGCCCGGTTAAGTAGAATATTATACATAAAGGAGAATATTTTCCTTGTTTATAAATATTGATAGCTGAATTAATATCTCCCAGCTTCCAATCCGAGTTATTATCCTCCCTGAGTTTTCCATAGTAGTGTCTCAATTGTAAGTAAGCAAAAAAGCTATGCTTATGTAAGGATAATTCATTTTACAACTTTGCAAATGGTTTAACCACATCTGAAGTTTCTTCCCTTATTTGCACCATGTTTTGAAAACCTTTATTAAACCAAAGCTTAAACGTTTTTGATGAAATCCCTGGATGGATTGGATGATTTCCAATTAATATTTAATTCTTTGCAAAATTTTTGCCAAGCCAAAATAGGATGCAAAAATATCCTCATCTTAGCTATCCACTTGGGAATTCCTGTCTTAGAGAGATGTAAAAGTGCCTTCAAGGAAAATGGTGTCACTATCCCAACTTCCAACTGCAAATTAGTTATATTTTCTTTTTCAAAAGATATAAGGAGGGTGGTGCATACAAAATATACACCACACTCCTAGGGGGCGCTAACAATATGCAGCAAACAGGTAAATAGAATTATACAGATAATTAAGAGAATATACAATAAACCTAGCACACTTATATCAGATTATTAGAGATGATATGCTCACAAGTGGACCCAGATGATATTGGTATATTCAAATAACAAAATGTCCGCACAAAAAATGATCCAAAAGATAGAAGGCAGCTCTCTGTCATAGGACGGTCATCCTGGTGTAGCGTGATCTATAAGAAAAAGAAGCACAGAGGCTCCAACATGGCCTAGTAACGTCACGGCAGTCGGATACAAAACATCAGCAGGATAGGAAATATACTCACAAACCTGGCGCACCCAAATGGTGCTATTGTGGCAACCTGGAACTTCAAACAGTGGTCCAGCTCACTGGTATCTCCAGCCAGATAATGATGATCCTTGGCGGGGGCCTATCCTATGATGCCTATAAGGGCAAAAAAGGCACACACATAGCCCAGTAACGTTTGTACACCAGATAAGAAAGGATTCAAGGTTGTACTTACAGGAAACAAAGCACCACCAGGTGCAATATCAGCAGTACTGGGACCTCTCAGCCGCCCAGTGGACTGTGGAATCCAATTAGCAGGATGCAGAAAATCACCACTTAGGAAGATAGGACTAGCAGAAAAAATATATATATATACACACACACTCTGCCCCCAACAGGAGCAGAATAAATGTGAAAAAGCAAGTGTATATTTAAAAACTTTTATTTAAAACAGCGACATGTTTCTCAGCCACCACAGGGCTGTTTCCTCAGGCTATGTTAAAATGTTAACAACACTTGCGTTATAAAGACAATAGAACACATGAAACTAAATCTGATAGGATAATTAATTTCTAAAGTGTGAGCACCTGTTGCACAGGTCAGCAGTTGGTAGGCATGGAAACCCCTATATACAAAGCTCTCATATGTAACACAAACCATTTTGAGCAAATCCCAAATAAATATAGATATCTCTGTATCAACCTCCATACCATTGCCAACCCATAATAGACAATAGCAATAACCTTGTAACCCTTCAGTTTGATATTAAAAATAGAAAATACAAAATATAAAAAATAATAAATAAAAAAACAGTAATATAACAATCACAATAAAAACATTTGTTATGCACCTCAAAATAAAATAATCACAATATGTACAACAATATAATATACCCACATAAAAAACATAAGCAAGATACATGTATTTTAATAGTCTCTATTCTACATGTAATCACTTATTATGCCTGACCACATGTATGTTTTATAACACAATAGATCTATATTTTTCCTTTAGTATTACAGACCTTACTTAGTGTTATATCTACATTGTATCCTCATTTGAAGTGTGACATTTATTTCTTTACCCTAACGAAAATAACAATAATAATCCTATTCGTAACTGAAAAGATAATGTGATGATATTTTAATTTAAGTGATTACATGTAGAATAGAGACTATTAAAATACATGTATCTTGCTTATGTTTTTTATGTGGGTATATTATATTGTTGTACACATTGTGATTATTTTATTTTGAGGTGCATAACAAATGTTTTTATTGTGATTGTTATATTACTGTTTTTTTATTTATTATTTTTTATATTTTGTATTTTCTATTTTTAATATAAATATGAAGGGTTACAAGGTTATTGCTATTGTCTATTATGGGTTGGCAATGGTATGGAGGTTGATACAGAGATATCTATATTTATTTGGGATTTGCTCAAAATGGTTTGTGTTACATATGAGAGCTTTGTATATAGGGGTTTCCATGCCTACCAACTGCTGACCTGTGCAACAGGTGCTCACACTTTAGAAATTAATTATCCTATCAGATTTAGTTTCATGTGTTCTATTGTCTTTATAAAGCAAGTGCTGTTAACATTTTAACATAGCCTGAGGAAACAGCCCTGTGGTGGCTGAGAAACATGTCGCTGTTTTAAATAAAAGTTTTTAAATATACACTTGCTTTTTCATATTTATTCTGCTCCTGTTGGGGGCAGAGTGTGTGTGTATATATATATTTTTTATGCTAGTCCTATCTTCCTAAGTGGTGATTTTCTGCATCCTGCTAATTGGATTCCACAGTCCACTGGGCGCTGAGAGGTCCCAGTACTGCTGATATTGCACCTGGTGGTGCTTTGTTTCCTGTAAGTACAACCTTGAATCCTTTCTTATCTGGTGTACAAACGTTACTGAGCTATGTGTGTGCCTTTTTTGCCCTTATAGGCATCATAGGATAGGCCCCCGCCAAGGATCATCTTTATCTGGCTGGAGATACCAGTGAGCTGGACCACTGTTTGAAGTTCCAGGTTGCCACAATAGCACCATTTGGGTGCGCCACGTTTGTGAGTATATTTCCTATCCTGCTGATGTTTTGTATCCGACTGCCGTGACGTTACTAGGCCATGTTGGCGCCTCTGTGCTTCTTTTTCTTATATTTTCTTTTTCTATTATCCAGTCTATAATAAATTTACTTAGAGATACTAGGTTATAATACTTAAGATTAGGAGGAACTAATCCACCTACTTTAACGTGTAAACTAAGCTTATGAATGGAAATCTGCTTGCGCTTTTGTTTCCATACAAATCTCGCCGCTATCCTATTAAAAAGAGTAATATCTCTAGCCTTGCAACAAATATAATAATTGCAGAAAAAATATAGTTTTAACCAAAGAAATCCGAGCTGAGAGTGAAATAGGTAGCGTCATCCAATTATCTAGATCTCTATTATACTTTTCAAAAAAGGGTATAAAATTTAATTTGTACCAATAAGCTGGATCATTGTGGATTTTAATATCTAAATAGTTTAATGTTTCTACTATTTTAAAGGGACAGGTATATCTTGTGCACGTGTCTTCAACAATCCATACAATTTCTGATTTATCTGTGTTGATTTTATATCCTAAGAAGGAACCAAATTGCGCTGCAAGTGTTAAAAATTGTGGAATCGAATTATCAGTATCACATAAAAATAGTAGTAAGTCATCCGCAAAGAGTGTGAGAACAGTTTTAACTAACCCAATCCTAATCCCTGCCAATTCTTGTCGTAGTCTAATTGCAAAGGGTTCTAGCGATAAATTGAACAAAATGGGGGACAGGGGACAACCCAGTCTAGTGCCTTTCTCTAGTATAATATCATTAGTGGTCTCAAACTTGAGTAACAGATTAGAGATCGGGTTCTAGTATACTGCTTGAATTAGATTTACGAAATTCCCCTTAAACCCGAATTGGGAGAGTGAAGTAAACAGATGATCCCAATTTATAAGGTTGAAAGCCTTTTCGGCATCAACCGCTAATAGTGCTAGGTTCAGTTTATTTATTTTTTCCTTGTCTTTATTTTTGGTCCAAAAATATTCAAGTATCGTTAAAACCCTACGAATAATTTTGGCTATATTTCTACCCGTCATAAACCCCATGGATTATTTTCCCCAGATATTTTTTAGTCTATTTGCTACAAAAGACATAAGGATTTTGTAATCACTATTGAGAAGTGATATCGGCCAAAAGGATGACACATTTTCTGGATCTTTATCTTTCTTGGGTATCAAGGTAATGGTAGAGGCCGAAAAGTATTTTGAGGGCTTTTTATTTTCCACAAAATATACATTAAAAAGGTTCACTGGAGTACCTGTAATATGGTCTTTTAGAATTTTGTACAGTTCAATCGGGAGTTGGTCTGGTCCAGACGCTTTATTTGTTTTGCCTATTTTAATCTGAGCTACCACCTCTTCCGCTGAGATTGGAAAATTGAACTCCTCTAAATCTTGCTCCAAAACCTTAGGGACCCTACAATTGTTACAAAAAGTTTGTTTATTCTGTATATTAACATCGTCCCTCGTATAGATCTGTTTATAGTGATTATAGAAGATTTCTCTAATCTCACAAGGGTTAGTAACGACTTTACCTTCATTCCAATTTTTTTTTATTGTTTTATTATTTTGTCTACTCTTAATCAAGGCTGAAAGATATTTGGCTGACTTTCCATAGTTTCCGCGAAATTTCGCTTTCTGTTTTAGATCCTCTCGTATAACTTTTTGTCTAAGAAATAGATCCCTCTCCTGTTTTTTTTTCTTTATATTTATTCCAGCATTGTTTAGAGGGGGTAGAAATGTATACTTCATAGCTGTTTCTGACTTGATTAGTCAGTTGAATTTCTCTTGCTTTATATTTTTTCTTCCATTTACACAGATATGCCCTTATCTCCCCACTTATAATCGCCTTAAAGGCTTCCCAAAGCACCTCTGGTTTAGTTGTATATTCTCTAATGTTATAAAAGTATTCATTCCACTTGACTATCAACCAATTCTTAAATTGTATGTTATTCGTTAAGTAGGTGGGAAAGGAAAGTCTGACAAAATTTGACCTAAAATTTGGACCAATCTTAATCTGGAGCGACATAACCGCATGATCCGAAATAGAGATATTATTTATATCTGTACTAATAGCTTGATTTAATAAATATTCTGAAACAAGGAAGAGATCTATACATGAGAATGTGCCATATGATTTGGATTCGCAGGTATAAGCTTTTACGGCAGGGAAATGGGTGCGCCATATATCAAACAAGTTTGGATCTGTCATAAGACTAGAAAGTATCCTATTTCTCCCTTGCTCACATTTATTCAAACACTTAAATCTATCCAATCGGAGTTTGGGGGCTATATTAAAGTTTCCACCAACAATAATTTTTTTTTTTTTTTATTGTTTTTATTGAGGTACATAAGTCAGGCATACAGACAGTGAAACATATAACACAGATTGCCATACAGTTCAAAAGATAAAATAAACATGCCCACATAAATCCATAGTAATATGGCATACCTTTTGCACTTCGCAACAACAGAATAGTGTACAATTATAGATGGCAGAAATAGAATACGATGCCTGTTCATAAAGGAACCTTCCCTAGGAAACCTAAATGGTCACTCTTAGACCTTAAATCAAGGAACATATATAGATATAAGGGAAGGTATAATGGAGTAAAGAGACCACTCTTGGATCTCCTAACAGTAACCTCAGATATTATAATAAGTGTAAAGTGTTATCTGTAATAATAAAAGTCATGACTGGGGCTAATGTAGGAAACTTATTCTGAGCCTTGGTCAGTTGACTTACAGACAAATACAGATATCAGATAAAGAAGGAAGAGGGAGGTCACTATGCTATAACAGCCTTAACTGACAACAGATAAAAAAAACAACAGAAAACGTTACTATCCACCATCTATAGAAATTATTATAAAATTTAATAGTGTTGCCCCTATCTCTGGAGCTAGGTGGCGCTGTTCTAAGCCCTGGATACTCAGATACTATGAAGCATGGACAAATCAATACAGAAAAAATAAATAGAATACATAAAATACTAGCAGCTCTATATAAGCACAAGGAAAGTATGTCTAGTTAGATTATCTACTACCTTACTCCATAATTTTGCGGGGCATTAACTCTAATGTAATGGGTAATATAAGCAGCCTCAAGGTCTTCTCCCCCTGTGATAGTAACATTTGTCCACTAATGTAATGGCAATGGAGACTAGTAGCACAGTGGGGCTACGGAATTTGGCAGCGCTATACAAATAAGTGATAATAATAATAATAATGTGAAACCATAAGAGGTGCATAGTGGGAGAGAGTTAAACAGGATTGCATAATCTTAGCTGAAGCCTAATTGGGGGGGGGGATGTACCACTGGCAATGTAGACATACACACTATATTTGTAGCTCTATGGAGAGACAAATATTGAACACATGCTGTTGTGTTTTAAAGGGGAATTTAATTAACTATAATGTCTAATATCATCTCAATATACTAGTAGGTTACCAGGGCTGCCTGCCTCAAACTAAGAGAGGTCATGCCAGCATTGAAAGGTACTTATAAGAGGCGGGCCTGGTTAACAATACCAATTAGAACAATACTACTAACATGCAGTGGCAGAATATACTATTTGGGGCTCTATGGAGAGAGAATAACTGGATGCCTGCTGTTGTGTAGTAAAGGGAGATGCAACTAGCCATCCTACGAATATGATCCCAATATGCTGGTAGGTTAATAGGGTTGCCTATCTCTAGCTAAGAGGGATCATGTCAACATTGAAAAGTATTTATGAGAGGAGGGCCTGGCACACAATAACAAATAGAACAATACAGCTAACATGCAGTGACAGAAAACTATATGAGCTGTATTAGACTGCTGGGTACAAACTAGAAAAGTCCACAGAGGCGTTTGTAGTCCTGTAATGATGTACAGTGCTCTGCAATTGTATCTGACATCAGAGCATCTAAATGCTGCATTAGGATTACAGCGACATAGGTCAAAAACTGGGTTAATTAACTATAGAAACAAAGAACAGTTTAAGATGTTAACATTGTAAATATATCAATATTGTCTAGCCAACCTCTATGGATTGAAGTGAGGGCATCATGAACAGTGACCATAGCTTAAGTTAGTGAAGTGCTTTCAAACTCAAACGGTTACAGTTGTCATAAATAAGTCCCCTCAGAGTCCCATAAGTTACTTGTAGGAGGAATAGATAAATACCAATAAAATTGTGTTGCTTTAGCCTATTCCGTTTCTCTGTAAGGACCATGGAGTGTCGAAACTGCTACTTTAGTGGAGGTACCAGAAGAGCTTGAAATCGATCAACTTAGGTGCCGAGTTAAGAGTTCCTGAAATCTGCGTCTCCAGTCCGGTAATGGGGGACAGATATTTCCAGAGGTATAGGCTTCTTACCCTGTCTGATTCCCACGGAGGTAACAATGTCGGTGACTTTTCATATCTGGCAGCAGCCGGGTATCGTCTGTCAGTCTGCAATCCTCGTCTGGGAACTGTAGGTGACCATCAGGTGGCTTCAGCAGCAAAGGTACAGTCGCAGGAGTGCGCAAGTGAGTGGGGGCATTAACCTCTTGTAGAAGAGCTGTTGTAGGTGTCGGTTTTAGCAAAGCACCCAATACTGGTTCAACTGTCGGTCCTCCTCCAGAGTCGGCCTCACTTAGTGAACCTGATCCATGTAGAGACCTTGGGGAGATCGGCAGCTCCAAAATCTGGTATAGTTCCAGCTCCAGCTCTTCAAAGTGACTCTTGAGTAGAGATTGTATCTCATATTCCCACCGGTCAACAGCGGTCATTACAGATTCCATGTTACGTCACCACCAAATAGCCGTCCACAACTTTCCTGTCTGTTTAGCATGAGTGTCTAAATGGTAAGTGGTAGTGCGTGACTGCTCCAGTAGCACAGGGTGTGACTTCCCTCAGTTGTTATCCTATTAGAGGATATCGTAACCCCAGAGTTCGGGGGGGGGTAAAATCTCGGCAGCCCCAGACCTACGCTCCAAAACCTATACAGGGTCTACTTCTGTTCCACAAAGTGCTGCGTAGTTACAAAAATGGCTTCCTGTCCTGAAAATAGGTCTGTCTCGTAGCTGACTCAAAGAACATAGGCAGGAGCTCCGTCAAAACATCCAATCTTACAGTACATCTGTTCATCTTAACAAATATCTGTTTCAGAGCAACAAATATCAAAAGTTTGCTATAATTAACTTATAGAAAATGATTCAGGCTCAGAGAGCTTCACTAAGACGTGTCTTGCCGCATTCAGAGTAGGCTCCACCCCCCAATAATTTTTTTATTACTATAACTCATCAGTTTTACTTTTAGGCTATCCCAGGTTTATTTGGGCCATAGACATTACATAAAACCATTTTTACACCCTGGATCGTTACTTCTATTATAAGATATCTACCCTGTGGATCTATGACTTGTGTCGAAATGTCACACTGCAAACCCTTATGGAATAGAATTGCTACTCCCTTTTTTCTCCCACAAAATGGTGTATAAACAATGTTTCCCACCCATTTAGATTTCAATTTAAGCGCCTAATCTGATTTTAGGTGGGTCTCTTGCAAAAAAACAATTTGTGGGTTGAGTAAACTTAAATGTTTCAATATTAATTTCCTTTTAATGGAGGAGTTTATCCCACCCACGTTCCATGATAGAATATTTATCTTATTAAAAATCCTTTGGCTGCAAATAATTATGCATATTTTTTACCCTGTATCCTATATAAAGTGGGGAGGGGAGAATGCATGTGGGGCAACGGGCAGCAAGAGGAGAAGAAGAAAAAAAAAAAAAAAACACAGACAAACGCTTAAAACCCCAAAATAGCCCAGTCACCATCGATATTTCTTATAAAAGGAAAAGGAAAATCCTTCAATTCTTACTGGCTTATTTTTAGTTCCTTACACAGAACCTGTGCTGACTCATTGATTACTTGGTAGTACCATTTACATCGATAATAATCTTAGCTGGGTAAATTAGTCTTGCTTGAAAATTGGCATTAATACATTTTGTACAAAAAGGGGCCATAGTTCTCCTCTTCGCTAAGTCCTGAAAAAGTAGTAACTTATGTTGTTCAATTTTACATTCTTTCATTTTACGATAATTTCTCAGGATACTTATCTTATCCTGGAAATTGATGTACTTGATTATAACTATTCTAGGTTTGCAGTACCCACTGGCATTATCCGTACCTGATCCTATTCTGTGTGCTCTTTCTACTAATATGGGTGCTTGATTTCATATACCCACACACTGCGGTAACAAAACTGATGCGAAAGACAAAAGATCACTATATTCCTTCAAGGTCTTCTATCCTAGCTTGCAGTGTGACTATTTTCCTTTCATGTGTAATAACAATTGTATCATTATTATTCGCTTGGTCTTCTAGGTTAGAGATTCTAAGTTCTGTTTCATCTAGCCTACTTGCAAACTGTCTAATCTCCAAAGTAAGATTAGAGAGCTCAGACTTGATCCCTTCAAACTGTGGTTTAAATAGATCAGACATCTGCTTTAATAGCTGTTTATTCACTATAGAGGTTGGAAATGTTTCATCCTGGATACTTAAAGGGACACTGAACCCAAATTTTGTCTTTCGTGATTCAGATAGAGCATGCAATTTTAAGCAACTTTCTAATTTACTCCTATTATCAAATTTTCTTCATTATCTTGGTATGTTTATTTGAAAAGCAAGAATGTAAGTTTAGATGCCGGCCCATTTTTGGTGAACAACCTGGGTTGTGCTTGCTGATTGGACAGCACCAATAAACAAATGCTGCCCATGGTTCTGAACCAAAAATGTGCTGGCTCCTTATCTTAGATGCCTTCTTTTTCAAATAAAGATAGCAAGAGAACAAAGTAAAATTGATAATAGGAATAAATTAGAAATTTGCTGAAAATTGCATGCTCTATCTGAATCATGAACGAAAAGTTTTGGGTTTAGTGTCCCTTTAAACTAGTATCAACATTTTTGAGCAATTTTTTCTCTTTGGATTTAGGGGGCATAGCTGGTGATTTACTAGTGGTTAGTGTCATAAATTTGTCCATTCAACACAACAAAACAAAAGGAACAATTTTTACTATACCTACCCAGGTCTAAAAAATTGCGTATAGTGCCTTAAGGGCCCTAAACAAGGTTAGGAGCCAGTTACCAAAAAAAAAAAGGATGGTGAAAAAACAGTGGAAGCAGTGGTTGAAAGGAAAAAAAAGAGAGATGGGGGCCTCTAAAGAAAAGTCTCTCTTACAAGTGACTATGGCTATATATGGTTAATACAATATAGTATATTTTCAATTATGATTATTTTCACACCATTTCCTAATGTTGCTCATGATATACAGAACCTCTTTTTCTCAAAAATACAATATTTACAATTCGCTAGGACCTCATAGAATACATTTTTACAACAATACAATTTTTATCTTGCCCATTCTTGCAATAGGCAATTTACCTGTAAAAAAAAAAACACAGGCACCTCTATAATTATTTTCACACCATTTCCTGATGTTGCTCATAATAAACAGTTTACATATATTTTAGGATAAATAGGGGTAAGGATATCTGCAGCTTCTCAACAAAGCTTCTCAAGTAATTCTTCAATTTCCAGTATGTGTTTCTGCATCTTTTAAACAATATTCCTATAATCTAGCTATGTGTTTTCTTGTTACTTGCATTGCAACAGTCTCTTTGGACTCAGATGACTGCCCTTTTTTTTTTAAACAGAGAGTTCAGATTGGACAGGTTCCAGCAGAGCACTACAGAATTGGTCCTGTGAGACGACAAAGATATCCACCACACACGATACCTTTTGAGAGCTAATAGCTCAGTAATAACTGATGAAAAGTCCCCTTCTGTTAGCACGGTTTTGAATTCCCCACTCCTTTTACGATTGGGGGTTATTTATAAACTTGGAGCTTCCTCCTACTATTCCAGGCCTCCCTAATATATCATTTTTTCCTTAGGGAGGGTGAACAGGTCTCCACAGTGAACAATTTAGGACAACTTTGTGCTGGTCTTACTCCTGGGCCCACAGAATGTTACTGTCGATCATAGCAAATGTCCCTTTAAACCCATGGGTCAATAGCTAGCCAAACTTACTGGGGTCTTCCCTGCCATTTTAACTGCAAATGTTGCACAAGCAGCTTGGCTTACCTTCACCCTGTGTATCACAGGGACTTTTGCTCCCAGCTTTGTTCCCACTTAGTCTGTGTATTCCGGCATCAGCGATCTGGACTCCCTAGCAATGCCCTCACCTCCTCCACCGGAGTGCAACTTGGCGTCCTAGGCCGAAAGATCGTATATTTAGGAGCTTTTCACCGTTACTGGACTTGTGTATTCAGATATCTGCCCACTCTGTTTCAGAGGTGTGCTGCAGCAGTTGGCTTTCTGGAGCTATTGGACCGTGGCTAACTGGCCTGTAGCCGTTTCGGTGGCTTCCACACACCAGGCCCCACTAGTGTAGGCCATCAAAGGTATCTGGACCGGGGTTCAGCATCTCGGTCAAGGAAACTAGTAGTTTGACGATGTCTGGAACTCTCGTCGGTTTGTAGGAGGGCACAAACCAGCAGCGTGCACTTGCTCACTTGCTCCTCCTACCGGAAGTCAACAAAAATACATTCTCTTTTCAAATAATGTGGACAAAGTATTTACACACAGCTAGATTACGAGTTTGGCGTTATGAGTGAAAAAGCAGCGTTATGCTTCATAACGCTTCTTTTTCCCTAACGCTGCTATTACAAGTCTTGCAGGTATAGGTGTTCCGCACACCTTTTTGACCGTCATGCAACGTCAGTACTGCACTTTAAAAAAGTCATTTTTCAATGGGACTTCCATAGCACCGGTATTACGAGTTTTGCTGTGAGGCCAAAAAGTGAGCGGCACAGCCTAAAACCACAAGATCTGTACCGCCATCTAAAGTCAGTAGTTTTACAAAGCTGTAACATAAAACTCATAACTAAAGTGCTACAAAGTACACTAACACCCATAAACTACCTATTAACCCCTAAACCGAGGCCCTCCCGCATCGCAAACACTATAATAAATTTATTAACCCCTAATCTGCCGCTCCGGACATCGCCGCCACTTAAAATATCTATTAACCCCTATTCCGCCGCTCCCCGACATCGTCGCCACTATAATAAACCTATTAACCACTAAACCGCCACACTCCCGCATCGCAAACACTATTTAAAAATTATTAATCCCTAATCTGTCGTCCGCCCACACTGCGGCTATTATAAACCTATTAACCACTAAACCACAAGCCCCCCACAACGAAATATACTATAATAAATTATTAACCCCTAAACCTCTGGCCTCCAACATCACTAACTCTACATAAATATATTAACCCCTAAACCTAACCCTAACGTAACCCTAACGCTAAGCGTAACCCTAACCCTAACACCCCCTAACTTAAATATAATTAAAATAAATCTAAATTAAACTTACAATTCTTACCTTAATAATTCCTATTTAAAACTAAATACCTGTATAAAAAAAACTAAGCTAGCTACAAAATAACTAATAGTTACATTGTAGCTATCTTAGGTTTTATTTTTATTTCACAGGTAAGTTTGTATTTATTTTAACTAGGTAGACTAGTTAGTAAATAGTTATTAACTATTTACTAGCTACCTAGTTAAAATAAATACAGATTTACCTGTAAAATAAAACCTAACCCGAGTTACATTAACACCTAACCTTACACTACAATTAAATAAATTAAATTAATTAAATACAATTATCTAAATTACAAAAAAATAAACACTAAATTACACAAAATAAAAACAAAATTAAAAAAAGTTCAAACGAATTAACCTAATCTAATAGCCCTATCAAAATAAAAAAGCCCCCCCCAAAATAAAAAAACCCTAGCCTACACTAAACTACCAATGGCCCTTAAAAGGGCCTTTAGCGGGGCATTGGCCCAAAGAAATCAGCTCTTTTACCTTAAAAAAAAATACAAACAACCCCCCAACAGTAAAACCCACCACCCACACAACCAAACCCCCAAAAATAACCCTAAGCTAAACATTGCACTGAAAAGGGCATTTGGATGGGCACTGCACTTAAAGGGGCATTTAGCTCTTTTACATTGTCCAAAACCCTGATCTAAAACTAAAACCCACCCAATAAACCCTTAAAAAAACCTAACACTAACCCCCGACGATCCACTTAGTTTTCGAAGATCGGACATCCATCCTTGTGTAATTTAGGTGGCGGTGATGTTAGGGGCGGCAGATTAAGGGTTATTAACATATGTAGGTATAGGCGATGTCGGGGGCGGCAGATTAGGGGTTAATAACTGTAATGTAGGTGGCGGTGATGTTAGGGGCAGCAGATTAGGGGTGTTTAGATGTGGTTTTTATGTTAGGGTGTTAGGTTTAAACATTTTTTTTCTTTCCCCATAGACATCAATGGGGCTGCGTTACGGAGCTTTTGTTTCCGCGATCGCAGGTGTTAGGCTTTTTTTTTGCCGGCTCTCCCGATTGATGTCTATAGGGACATCGTGCACGAGCACGTCAAAGCAGCGCTTGTATTTCGGTGTGGTATGGAGCTCAAGGCCACCATATCGCCCGCACAAGCCTGCTTTTTTAAAACCTGTAATAGCAGCGCTATAAGGAGGTGAAATAACAACGCTTTTGTGGTGCTCATTAATTTCCCTATAGCGCTCAAAAATCTAGCTGATATTTGACTATATCGCTTCAAATTTATAAATCTGCTATATTTTCTATATTTTGTTTTTATATGATCCTTGAAATGATCAAAACCCAATCCAAATAGCAAAAAAATAATAATAATAAAAAAATAACACAATCTTTTTCTTTATACAAGAAGGGAGGGAAGATGAGGAGCAAAAAGAAAAAAAAAACTAATAAAAAATCGAAATCTCCTCGTAATATAAATTCTTTAAACGAGGTGTATCACTGAATGGGTATACTAATTGTTTTTGGATATTTATTGGTTCTGATTTAAAAAAGGAATACCATTTGGAAAAATATTTTTGATGTCTAAACCAGGATTAACCAGTAAATCAAACTGCTTTATTATCAATTGGAATCTCAATCTGCCTATAAAGTTATTAAAACTTTGCACCTTCTTATCTTTCCAGCTAGCAAGTTTAATAGCATGGCCACATAAAATAGCATTATTGATTAACTAAATATCCACAAGACTAGGGTTTGGTTCTTTAAGGGACAGGCAACACCAGAATTTTTGTTGTTTATAAAGAAAGATAATACCTTTATTACCCATTCCCCAGTTTTGCATAACCAACACTGTTATAGAAATACACTTTTTACCTCTGTGTTTACCTTGTATCTAAGCCTCTGCAGACTGCCCCCTTATTTCAGTTGTTTTGACAGACTTGCATTTTAGCCAATCAGTGCTCACTCCAGGGTAACTTCACGTGCATGAGCTCAATGTTATTTATGTGAAACACATGAACTAATGCCCTCTAGTGGTCAAAATGCATTCAGATTAGAAGCAGTCTTCAAGGTCTAAGAAATTAGCATATGAACCTCTTAGAATTAGCTTTCAATTAACAATACAAAAAGAACAAAGCAAAATTGGTGATAAAAGTAAATTGGAAAGTTGTTTAAAATTACATTCCCTATTTAAATCATGAAAGTTTTCTTTGGACTTGACTGTCCCTTTTGTAAGCAAAATATCCTCAAACTTAAATTGTATTTGTTGATTTGTTAACTTTGATAACCAATATAAGATTTTATACCAACCCTACTTACTTTAGGACACTGCCATATACCATATACAATATTCGCTCTTGCTAGATAGCAACTTGTACAGTAATATATATTGTCCTGACACCATTTGGACATTTCTTGCGGTGTTAAATATGCCCCATTAATCAACTTATTTCCCGCCAAAAAAGAGAGAGTGTAGTTTCCTTGATTCTTTCACATCTTTTAGTAATTTGAATTTTAGTAATGCCGATGTTTTGTTTTTGTCAGTTTTGACAAATTATTGTCACCTACAACAATAAGTGTCATACTGTACTAGAAGGATATAAATGTGTATCCATTTTATACAGCCTCAGGCCTGAAACTATGTAATTTCAGACACTCCTAATATTACATTTATTTTTAATTGTCTCTAATAGATGCCTTATTTGCAGATACATGAAAAAGTCTTTATTTTGTATATTAAATTGAGACTTCAAAAGTTCAAAGGCTGTATCTGTACACCATCTATATCTAACAATTGATATAAAAACTCCAATCTTTGTTCTTTCCATTTCTCAAATAATATAGAGTTTACCCCTGGCATAAATTCTGGGTTACCAGTTATAGATAGATATTTAGAAAAATAAAAATCTACTCCCCAGAGTTTACATAACTTATGCCATGCCCAAATAGGATTTTCCATAGACATCATCTTCCTGCTAACTTTAGGTATGTATTCCATATCTATATGTAGCAAAGCCCTCAAAGAAAGAGGTTTGGCTTTGCTCATTTGTAATTCAGTTAAAAAGTACTATCCATACATTGTAATTCACTCTATAGCTGTTTTAGCAATAAAGACCCAATTGTACCATTTAATGTGCGGTAAGCCAAGACCCCCAAAATATTTACTCTGAGAAAGCTTATACAGTGATAATCTTAGTTTTCTTCCACCCCAAAGAAATTCTTTGAATACTTTATTAATATTCATCAGATCTTTATTTTTTATGAATATAGGTAAGTTCTGCATAATATATCTGGAATGGATACCAACCAACAGACCAACCAGCATGAGGAGGAACTGACTTGTGGTGTTTCTATTTACACAGCATATATCTGTTGGACTTTTAAGACATTTTATTACCATTTTTTATTGTTTTTTATCGTTTTCACAACTTTTAGTTTATTTTATATATTGTGATTGGGTTTATGTCCTGTAATAGGCCAAGTAAAAGGCCTGTCTAGTCTAATAGCACCTCAGATTTATTTTCAAACAAAAAAGATTTTATGGTTTACAACTCCCCCTTAAGACACATGTGATCTTCACTTTCTGCAAAATATATCATAGATTTTGAAAAATTATCATTTTTATAATGTTAACTTTGCATGAAAGAGATATGGATTGGTGTGCCCATCTCAAAAGCGCCTCTTTAAACTGGTTCCATAGAGGTTTAAAATTCTGATCATGCCAATAATTAGGAAATTGACTAAACTTCAATCCTAAGTATTTCATATAGTCTTTGATCTCTTTAAAGGGAATTTCAGCTGAGGTAGAATTTTTTTTAACCCATAAAATTTCTGTTTTAGGGAAATGTATTCTATAATCTGAGAATGAACCAAAGGATTCAATTTTTTTTTAGTAATTTAGGTATGTTTTCTTTAGTGTTCCTTACAAACATAAGCAGATCATCCGCATATAGTGCAATTTGTAGCTCCGCAGTACCAACAAAGATGCCTTAGATCTGATCCCTTAAAACAATCTTTAAAGCTTCAATAGAAAAATTAAATGAGAGGCGATAAAGGACAGCCCTGCCTTGCACACTTTGATAGGGTAATATCTGATGAAATATCACTGTTAGTTAATAGGGCAGATATTGGTTTTGCGTATAATCTATTTATAATTGCTAATATGCTTGAGTCAATTTTCTCTGGATCCCTTCCTTTCTTTAATATAAGCACTACCACAGATTTGGTGAAACAGGATGCTATTTCTTTGCACTCATCATAATATTCATTAAATATCTTGAGCAAAATAGGTATAATATTTTCTGATAGGATTTTATAATATTAATTTCAATAGTGGGGTTTTACACCCTTCCCAGAACCTTAATTTATTTGTAAAAACTAATCTCATCAGATGAATATATGTCCTGAAAATATTTACGGCTAGATTTAGAGTTTTGCGGCCAAAGGGGTGCGTTAGCTACGCGTGTTTTTTCCCCCCGCACCTTTTAAATAACGCTGGTATTGAGAGTTCTCTGAAGGGCTGCGTTAGGCTCCAAAAAGGGAGAGTAGAGGCATATTTACCGCCACTTCAACTCTCAATACCAGCATTGCTTACGGTAGCGGCCAGCTTGAAAAACGTGCTTGTGCACGATTCCCCCATAGGAAACAATGGGGCAGTTTGAGCTGCAAAAAAACCTAACACCTGCAAAAAAGCAGCGTTCAGCTCGTAACGCAGCCCCATTGTTTCCTATGGGGAAACACTTCCTAAGTCTGCACCTAACACCCTAACATGTACCCCGAGTCTAAACACCCCTAACCTTACACTTATTAACCCCTAATCTGCCTCCTCCGCTATCGCTGACACAACCCAAAATATAAGTTTATTCTCATAAATGAAAAGAAAAACTTAAAAAATAAGCAGAAGAATCAAACTGAAACAGCTGCCTGAAGAACTTTTCTACCAAAAACTGCTTCCGAAGAAGCAAATACATCAAAACGGTAGAATTTAGTAAATGTATGCAAAGAAGACCAAGTTGCTGCTTTGCAAATCTGATCAACTGAAGCTTCATTCTTAAAAGCCCATGAAGTGGAGACTGATCTAGTAGAATGAGCTGTAATTCTCTGAGGCGGGGGCTTGACCCGACTCCAAATAATCTTGATGAATCAAAAGCTTTAACCACGAAGCCAAGGAAACAGCAGAAGCCTTCTGACCTTTCCTAGAACCAGAAAATATAACAAATAGACTAGAAGTCTTCCTGAAATCTTTAGTAGCTTCAATATAATATTTCAAAGCTCTTATCACATCCAAAGAATGTAAGGATCTCTCCAAAGAAATCTTAGGATTAGGGCACAAGGAAGGGACAACAATTTCTCTATTAATGTTGTTAGAATTCACAACCTTAGGTAAAAATTTAAATGAAGTTCGCAAAACCGCCTTATCCTGATGAAAAATCAGAAAAGGAGATTCACAAGAAAGAGCAGATAATTCAGAAACTCTTCTAGCAGAAGAGATGGCCAAAAGGAACAACACTTTCCAAGAAAGTAATTTAATGTCCAAAGAATTCATAGGCTAAAAAGGAGGAGCCTGTAAAGCCTTCAAAACCAAATTAAGACTCCAAGGAGGAGAGATTAATTTAATGACAGGCTTGATACGAACCAAAGCCTGTGCAAAACAGTGAATATCAGGAAGTTTAGCAATCTTTATGTGAAATGAAACAGAGAGAGCAGAGATTTGTCCCTTCAAGGAACTTGCAGACAAACCCTTATCTAAACCATCCTGAAGGAACTGTAAAATTCTAGGAATTTTGAAAGAATGCCAAGAGAATTTATGAGAAGAACACAATGAAATATAAATTTTCCAAACTCGATAATAAATCTTTCTAGAAACAGATTTACGAGCTTGTAACATAGTATTAATCACTGAGTCAGAGAAACCTCTATGACTAAGCACTAGGCGTTCAATTTCCATACCTTCAAATTTAATGATTTCAGATCCTGATGGAAAAATGGACCTTGAGACAGAAGCTCCGGCCTTAATGGAAGTGGCCAAGGTTGGCAACTGGACATCCAAACAAGATCCGCATACCAAAACCTGTGAGGCCATGCTGGAGCCACCAGCAACACAAACGATTGTTCCATGATGATTTTGAAGATCACTCTTGGAAGAAGAACTAGAGGTGGGAAAATATAAGCAGGTTGATAGCACCAAGGAAGTGTCAATGCATCCACTGCTTCCGCCTGAGGATCTCTGGACCTGGACAGGTACCTGGGAAGTTTCTTGTTTAGATGAGAAACCATCAGATCTATTTCTGGAAGACCCCACATCTGAACAACTTGAGAAAACACCTGGATGGAGGGACCACTCCCCCGAATGTAAAGTCTGACGGCTGAGCTAATCCGCCTCCCAATTGTATATACCTGGGATATGAACCGCAGAAATTAGACAGGAGCTGGATTCCACCCAAGCAAGTATCCAAGATACTTCTTTCATAGCTTGGGGACTGCGATTCCCACCCTGATGAGTGACATATGCCACAGTTGTAATATTGTCTGTCTGAAAACAAATGAACGGTTCTCTCTTCAACAGAGGCCAAATCTGAAGAGCCCTAAAAATCGCACGGAGTGCCAAAATATTGATTGTTAATCTCGCCTCTTGAGATTTCCAAACCCCTGGTGCTGTCAGCGATCCCCAAACAGCTCCCCAACTTGAAAGACTTGCATCTGTTGTGATCACAGTCCAGGTTGGCCGAACAAAAGAAGCCCCTTGAACTATACAATGGTGATCTAACCACCAAGTCAGAGATAGTCAAACATTGGGATTTAAGGATATTATTTGTGATATCCTTGTATAATCCCTGCACCATTGGTTCAGCATACAAAGCTGAAGAGGTTTCATGTGAAAACGAGCAAAGGGGATCGCGTCCGATGCTGCAGTCATGAGACCTAAAACATCCATGCACATAGTTACTGAAGGGAATGACTGAGACTGAAGGTTCCGACAGGCTGCAAACAATTTTAAACGTCTCTTGTCTATTAGAGACAGAGTCATGGACACTGAATCTATCTGGAAGCCTAAAAAGGTGACCCTTGTCTGAGGAATCAAGGAACTCTTTGGTAAATTGATCCTCCAACCATGTTTTCGAAGAAACAACACTAGTTGATTTGTGTGAGATTCTGCAGAACGTAAAGACTGAGCTAGTACCAAGATATTGTCCAAATAAGGAAACACCGCAATACCCCGCTCTCTGGTTACAGAGAGTAGGGCACCAAGAACCTTTGAAAAGATTCTTGGAGCTGTCGCCAGGCCAAAAGCAAGAGCAACAAATTGGTAATGCTTGTCTAGAAAAGAGAATCTCAGAAACTGATAATGATCTGGATGAATCGGAATATGAAGGTATGCATCCTGCAAGTCTATTGTGGACATATAATCTCCTTGCTGAACAAAAGGCAGAATAGTCCTTATAGTCACCATTTTGAAAGTTGGTACTCTTACATAACAATTCAAAATTTTCAGATCCAGAATTGGTCTGAATGAATTTTCTTTCTTTGGGGCAATGAATAGATTTGAATAAAACCCCAGACCCTGTTCCTGAAACGGAACTGGCATGATTACCCCTGAAAACTCCAGGTCTGAAACACACTTCAGGAAAGCCTGAGCCTTTACTGGATTTGCTGGGATGCGTGAGAGAAAAAATCTTCTCACAGGAGGTCTTACTCTGAATTCTATTCGGTACCCCTGAGAGACAATACTCAGAATCCATTGATTTTGGACAGAATCTATCCAAACATCCTTGAAAAATCTTAATCTACCCCCTACAAGCTGAGCTGGAATGAGGGCCGCACCTTCATGCGGACTTAGGGGTTGGCTTTGGTTTCTTAAATGGCTTGGATTTATTCCAATTTGAAGAAGGTTTCCAATTGGAAACAGATTCCTTGGGGGAAGGATTAGGTGTTTGTTCCTTATTTTGTCGAAAGGAACGAAAATGGTTAGAAGCTTTAGATTTACCCTTAGGTCTTTTATCCTGAGGCATAAAAACTCCCTTCCCCCCAGTGACAGTTGAAATAATCGAATGCAACTGAGAACCAAATAACTTATTACCTTGGAAAGAAAGAGATAGCATTTTAGACTTAGAAGTCATGTCAGCATTCCAAGATTTAAGCCACAAAGCTCTTCTAGCTAAAATAGCTAAAGACATAGATTTAACATCAATTTTGATGATATAAAAATGGTATCACAAATAAAATGATTAGCATGTTGCAGCAAGAGAACAATGCTAGACAAATCAGAATCCAATTCTTGTTGCGCTAAATTTTCCAACTAAAAAGTTGATGCAGCTGCAACATCAGCCAAAGAAATTGCAGACTTGAGAAGATTACCTGAATATAAATAGGCTTTGCTTAGATAAGATTCAAGTTTCCTATCTAAAGGATCTTTAAAAGATGTACTATCTTCCATAGGAATAGTAGTACGTTTAGCAAGAGTTGAGATAGCCCCATCAACTTTGGGGATTTTTTCCCAAAACTCCATTGTAATTGCTGGCAAATAATACAATTTTTTAAACCTTGAAGAAGGAATAAAAGAAGTACTAGGCCTATTCCATTCCTTAGAAATCATATCAGAAATAGCATCAGGAACTGGAAAAACCTCTGGAATAACCACATGAGGTTTATAAACAGAATTTAAATGTTTACTAGTTTTAATATCAAGAGGACTAGTCTCCTCAATATCCAATGTAATCAACACTTCTTTTAACAAAGAACAAATATACTCCATTTTAAATAAATAAGTAGATTTGTCAGTGTCAATATCTGAGGAAGGATCTTCTGAATCTGATAGATCCTCATCAGAGGAGGATAATTCAGTATGTTGTCGGTCATTTGAAATTTCATCAACCTTATGAGAAGTTTTAAAAGACCTTTTACATTTATTAGAAGGCGGGATGGCAGACAAAGCCTTCTGAATAGAATCAGCAATAAATTCTTTTAAATTCACAGGTATATCTTGTACATTAGATGTTGAAGGAACAGCAACAGGCAATGTACTATTACTGATGGACAAATTATCTGCATGTAAAAGTTTATCATGACAACTATTACAAACCACAGCCGGAGATATAGGGGCATATTTATCAAGCTCCGATTGGAGCTTGATGCCCAGTGTTTCTGGTGAGCCTGCAGGCTCACCAGAAACAGCAGTTATGAAGCAGCGGTCACAACAACCGCTGCTCTATAACCTGTCCGCCTGCTCTGAGCAGGCGGACACACATCGCCACAATACAACCCGATCGAGTACAATTGGGTTGATTGACACCCCCCTGCTGGCAGCCTATTGGCCGCGAGTCTGCAGGGGGTGGCGTTGCACCAGCAGCTCTTGTGAGCTGACGGTGCAATGCTGAATACGGCAAGTGTATTGCTCGCCGTATTCAGCGAGGTCTGGCGGACCTGATCCGCAGTGTCGGATCAGGTCCACCAGACCTTGATACATATGCCCCATAATCTCCACAAGTTTACAACAAATGCACTTAGCTTTGGTAGAACTGTTATCAGGCAGCAGGGTTCCAACAGATACTTCTGAGACAGGATCAGATTGAGACATCTTGCAAAATGTAAGAGAAAAAACAACATATAAAGCAAAATGATCAATTTCCTTATATGGCAGTTTCAGGAATGGGAAAAAAATGCAAACAGCATAACCATCTGACATAGAAAAAGGCAAGAGACATATAGGAATGGGGTTTTAAATAATGAAATTATTTGGCGCCAAGTATGAAGCACAACGTAACTGAAATTTTTTTGGCGCTAGCAACATCCTGAATGACACACTTGCGTTACCAATGACGCAACCTTGTGCAAAGAACTCGGCATCAACTAAGACGCCGTAAATGACGAATTTGCATCATCGGACATACCTTCACGCCAAAAAAATTCCAGCGCCAAAAATGACGCAATAAACTTTGACATTTTGCGCACTCGCGGGCCTAATTTTGCCCGCAATTTTTGAAAGAAAAAAGCAGTCAATTTGAAAAAAAGACTAAACCCCAGGTAAGAAAAATATTTCCTAAATATGTTTTTCCCCAAATATGAAATTGACAGTCTGCAAAAGGAAATACACAAACCTGACTCATGGCAAATATAAGTACAATACTTATATTTAGAACTTTATATTAATGCATAAAGTGCCAAACCATAGCCGAGAGTGTCTTAAGTAATGAAAACATACTTACCAAAAGACACCCATCCACATATAGCAGATAGCCAAACCAGTACTGAAACAGTTATCAGTAGAGGTAATCGAATATGAGAGTATATTGTCGATCTGAAAAGGGAGGTAGGAGATGAATCTCTATGACCGATAACAGAGAACCTATGAAATAGATCTCCCGTGAGGAAAAACATTGCATTCAATAGGTGATACTCTCTTCACATCCCTATGACATTCACTGTACTCTGAGAGGAACCGGGCTTCAAAATGCTGAAAAGCGCATATCAACGTAGAGATAGCACAAACTTACTTCACCACCTCCATAGGAGGCAAAGTTTGTAAAACTGAATTGTGGGTGTGGTGAGGGGTGTATTTATAGGCATTTTGAGGTTTGGGAAACTTTGCTCCTCCTGGTAGGATTGTATATCCCATACGTCACTAGCTCATGGACTCTTGCCAATTACATGAAAGAAAGTCTTTTTTCGTAATGCATCACAAAAAACCTGATCTAATTTATTTGGTCCGTATACGTTACATATCACATAGGTTTGATCTGAAAATTCTATTTTTAATATGATAAATCTCTTTTTCTTATCTATCTCTTTTGAAAGTATTTTGTAATCTAAATGTTTATGTATTAAAATAGCTACTCCCTTTTTGCTATTACTTCACCTGCCCATCCCTGCTTTAATTTTATGATTTCAGATTGTTTAAGGTGTGTCTCTTGTAATAAGGCTATATTAGCTTTTAATTTCCTAAGGTGATAAATTATGGGTTTTTTTTTTAATTGGTGAGGTAATCCCTCCCACATTCCAGTAAATCATATTAATCATTTTACTAAATATAAAAAACACAATTTAAGATGTTCCGCCAAAGGGAGAAGGAAAAAAAAATAATTTTCCTTTCACCTCTTCCCATTTCTTATTATATTTTAATCTTAATACAGATTCAACCATCCTTCTATAAAACCAAAAGAAGACAGATATATACACTAGAAAGACAGATTTGCTCAGGTTTAAATATAAAGGTTAATTCAGCAGAAATTGGAGAGAAAAACAGAAAAAACAGAAAAGGCATGATTAATTAATTTGCAATCTTTCTCCTATACTTTTTTCAAAAGCATTAGCTTTTTTAGTATTGCTTATTTGTACAACATTTTGATCTTAGCTGGATAAATTAACCTTGCATCATACCTTTTTTTAATCAAGTTTGAGCAAAATGGAGACATCTCTTTTCTTCTGTTTTGAAGTTTCTATAGAATAATCCTGAAATATCAAGAGTTAATGCACATCTATTTTTAATGGTTGCAGTTTCCTATAGAACTTAGGAATCTGGACTTTATCTTGAAAATCAAGCAGTTTCGCAATTTCACATTATTGGTCTGCTTATTCTTGAACAATCTGGTCTGATATTTTCTCTACCTATCCTATATGCTCTTTCTACTTTCAGTTTTGTAAATTGTTCTGGCATATTTAAAATCCTAGGAAGTTCTGAAACAAATTTAACTAGGTTTTTATCTGTATTACTTTCAGGTAATCCTATTATCCTTGTGTTGTTTCGTCTGGATCTATCTTCAAGATCCTCAATTTTTGCCTTGAAGTTTCTGTATTTGCACATCTTGCTGATGTATACGCCATTCTGCTTCATCGATTCTTATGGAGAATTGACGCAGCTGAGCAGACAAAGATCACCGTTTTTAAAAAACGAGTTACCCAATGGGTTAATTTATATGCAAGAAAGTTCAAATTCTACTCAATGTTAAATAATTTATTGTATACAACATTAATAAATACAATGTTATGAGTTAAAAAACACAATTTATCTTCCTAATCTTATTTAAAAATGTATCGACACTGGTGTCATAATCTCTCTATTCGCTATAAAAGGTAAACAAATTTAAATATTTATATATTTGATATAGTACTTCACATGAATATAGAACTGAATCCCTCTCTAGTAAATGATACAATATGTGGCAGTATTTGACTTCAATGTATTTGTAACACTTTACGTGATATTTTTAGTTCACACTATGCACACATTTTTACAAGGGATACTCTTTGAATATACTTTGCACAGATTTATACAAATCTTTACATATGCACAAATTTTACATATCAAAGATATGATCATGATCATCAGCTGTTCTTTGGCGGAGAGAAAATTTGGGGTAATTGGAACCACCGACATCAGCTTGTGCATAGCCGTCTGAACAGTGGTCAGAAACCAAAAGGAATCGAGTGGACTAAGCAGTGAGACACAGAGCTGTCAGTCCTAACTAAAAAGAACCGCTGATACAAGTAAGAGGAATCGGAGGACCTGTCAGAGGGAGGCGGTAAGGATTTGAACCGTTATTAGTAGTCTGTGTAAATCACGGATAACTGTGATATACCTTTAAGGTATATCCCGCCTTTTACAGGTAACTCCCTATTTATAGCACCTTTGGGTCAGGCATTCCTTGTCTGGAAATTGCTGTTACTAGAGTGATTTTGTTTTCTCTAGTTAATAGTTGCTACTTGACTCTTTACTCTCATAATATATTCTCATTATTGGACTGTTACTTTCTCCTTGGTTTTCGTTATCACTTATCATTAGTTGTAACGAACTTTTCAGCTTTCATAACCTGTCTGTTTTTTCGGACTTAACTTGCTTTTTTGGATCAGGAAGCCGCCGGAACTACTTACCGCAATCCGGAAGCCGCACTCACACTGTAGACGCCGACCGGACCGGTCGTCAGGTACAAGTTCTCTCTATTACAAAACGCTGCATATATCTTTATCCTGATTCTATGTTACTTACCTCAGGAATCTAAATAATCATCATCTCTACGTTTGCCTAAATACCTGACGAAAGGATATGTGATTGGACTTGTATATATTTTATGGTTGTATGTGTGAGTGCGTGAAGAGGATACATATTTAACAGAAGTTATATCTCGGCTGAAGTTAATTCTTTAACCACCTGTGTGATCATATCTCATTTGATCTGTACTTTATCATAACTTGTCTTATTATTTATTGATGCACTTATATTATGTAATCTGGAAAGACAATTCAGATTAAGACTTTACGCTTATATCTATAACAGTAACTCTCACTACTGACTAGTCAG
Organism: Bombina bombina; assembly: GCF_027579735.1. NCBI lineage: Eukaryota > Metazoa > Chordata > Amphibia > Anura > Bombinatoridae > Bombina > Bombina bombina. The sequence goes on from NC_069499.1 coordinate 1,136,216,257, forward strand.
GTTATCAAGACCATATTGCTTGACTATATTCAGGAAAAGAGATACAAACTTAATATTTTCACTGCAACAATATCTGCTACAGCAGATCATCACATAATTTCCAGACCACAGTGAATTAAGTTGTATACTGTTATAGATTTTCATACAATGGATACAACTGAAATAAAAAATCAGTTTACTAATATCCAACAAAAATTAGATTATCTTGCAAGAGGGTTAACTGAGGTTCAAGCAGAAAATGCAGCACTAAAAACTATAGTCAAAGACTATGTAACTGCTAAACCTGACAAACTTTTACAGGCAAGAGACATGAATTCAGAGATTTTAAAAATGCTTGCCATCTTCTTTTCTCTTTAAGACCACGTACTTACCATACTGACCGCATCAAAGTTTGCACCACTATTTCTTTTCTACAAGGGGAACCTAGAACGTGGGCAAACAGATATTATGAGAACAATGATCCCATACTGGATTCATTACAAGAATTTTTCCAAGCCATGTCTAACTTATATGTAGATACTGACACACAGATAATAGCTGAATCCAAGTTACGCTCACTTAAACAAGGGAAGCGTACAGTAGAAGAATATACTACTGACTTCCAAATGTGGGCAGTAGATTCTCAATGGAACCAGGTTAGCCTTAAAAATCAGTATAGGCTGGGTCTATCTGAAACATTAAAAGATGAGCTTTCACGTCAGGAGTTGCCAGATACTTTACCAGCTCTAATAAAATTAAGTACATCTATTGATAGAAGGCTTAGAGAAAGGCGTGCAGAAAGGGTGTCATATGATTCATCAACAAGGCGAACCATCACTTATAATTCAACTTCAGAAAAACCACAACTATATTCCACACCTATGGAAATTGGAGCGATTAAAGGACCTCTCAGTCATGAAGAAAAGATAAGGAGGAGGGTAGAAAAATTGTGTTTATACTGTGCAAACAAGGAGCATTCTGTGTCTGAGTGTCCAATACTTCAGAAACAAAAGAAGGGTAAGCATAAAAACCCAAATCACATTTGTCACATCTCAGATGATAAACAATTGACATTAACTCTCTCTTTACAGTGGGATCAGGAAAATATTCTAACCAGGGCGTTGATTGATTCCGGGGAATCAGGAAGCTATATTGATTCTGTGTTTGTTGAAAAAAATAAAATACCCTTAGTGTGCAAGCAAACACCTGTGTATGTTAAGTCTATAGATGGAACTTTGATAAAAAAAAGGTCCTATTACACATCATACTGTACCTTTATTAGTCAAATCCAATACAGGTCACACAGAATACATAAAATTTGATGTAATACCAATTGCATTACATAACTTAATCTTAGGGTACACATGGTTACAACTACATAATCCGGTAATAAACTGGAAACACTCAGAACTTACACTAACCTCTTCCTATTGCAATAAAACTTGTTACCCTCATACTGTTATAGCTTCACTTGAAGAAGGGATACCAGGTTTGTATCAGGATTTGGCAGAGGTTTTCAATCTAAAGGAAGCAGAAAATTTGCCCCCACATAGGAGTTTCGATTGTCCTATAGACCTTGTTCCAGGGTCGCAGATACCACATGGGAAAATTTATCCATTATCCCAAGAAGAATTAAAATTCCTGAGGACATACTTGGATGAGAATTTAAGAAAGGGATTCATTTCTCATTCAACTTCCCCAGCAGCGGCAGGCATGTTTTTAGTTAAAAATAAAGATAAATCGTTAAGACCTATAATTGACTATAGGGCTCTTAATGCCATTACAATAAAAAACAGATATCCATTACCATTGATTCCAGAGCTCATAGAGTGTTTGAAAGGAGCAAACATTTACACCAAGCTAGATCTGAAAGGTGCGTATAACCTTATTAGGATCAAAAAAGGGGATGAGTGGAAGACTGCATTTAGGACCAGATACGGTTTATATCAATACAATGTTATGCCATTTGGGTTAACCAACGCCCCAGCGACCTTTCAGCATTTCATTAATGAAATATTCTATGATTTACTGGATGTTTGTGTCATTGTATATTTAGATGATATACTTATTTACTCGAAGAATCCACAAGAACATGAAAAACATGTTCGATGGGTTTTAACAAGATTAAAAGAGCATAAACTATACGCAAAGCAAGAAAAATGTCTTTTTCATGTGAATAAGATAAAGTTCCTCGGTTATATCATAACACCCAACAGGATTCAAATGGATCCCGAAAAAGTATCTGCTATATTGCAATGGCCTATACCAAAATCGATACGAGCTCTGCAAAGATTTATCGGATTTGCGAATTACTATAGAAAATTTATTGATAATTTTTCTAACATCGTTAAACCTTTGACTTAACTAACCAGTAAGAAACAAAGGTATAAGTGGACAGAACAGGCACAGATAGCTTTTGATTTCTTAAAAGAAAAAATTTCTAAAGCTCCACTGCTACACATACCAGATAACAATCTTCAATATGTACTTGAAGTAGACGCTTCCAGTTCTGGAATTGGAGCCATCCTTTCACAATACAATAAGGAACAGACAGAGATGAACCCAGTTGGTTACTACTCCAGAAGATTTTCTCCTGCTGAAATTAACTATAGCATAGGAGATAAGGAGTTATTAGCCATAAAAACTTCTCTTGAACAATGGAGGCATTTATTAGAAGGAACTGAGAAACCATTCAAAGTGTTCACAGATCACAAGAATTTAGAATACTTAAAGAAAAGCAAAACCTTGTCTGCTCGACAAGTAAGATGGTCCTTATTTTTGGACAGATTCAATTTTATAATCACATACAAACCCGGTCACTTGAACGTAAAGGCAGACGCACTATCGAGAATACAAGAAGAATCACATCATGATGCAATAGTTCCTATTATACCATCTGAAAGATTCATTGGAGTACTAACTCCTCTGGAGAAGGAAATAATAAAGGTAATACAGAAAGAGGATGATTATCCTAAGAATTGTATTAAAAACCCAGAAACAGGTCTTTATTATCACAAAGACAAGTTATATGTTCCGGAAGTAATGAGAACCCATATATTAAAAAACACTCACGACGAACCCTTATCTGGACATACAGGTATACAAAAAACAATAGAAAAAACAAGAAGAAGTTTCTGGTGGCCACAAATGGATCAAGACATCCAACAATATGTTACCTCTTGCGATACTTGCGCTAGAAATAAAGTTGATCACAGGGGACCGATTGGATTGTTAAACCCACTGCCAGTTCCTGATAGGCCTTGGTCCACAATTTCAATGGATTTCATTGTAGACTTACCTCTATCACACCGATATAATACAATATTAGTAGTAATAGATCACTTAACAAAAATGGGATATTTTATACCATTGAAAAGTTTACCTAACGCTTACATCACTGCCAATGTTTTTCTAAACCATATTGTAAAGTTACATGGGCTTCCAACAACAATTATCACAGACAGGGGAACACAATTTACTTCAGCATTCTGGAGATCCTTATGTAAGTTGTTGAAAATAAACTCCAGGTATTCAACAGCATTTCACCCACAAACCAATGGAATGACAGAAAAATTAAACCAAACATTAGAACAATATCTAAGGTGTTACGTATCCCATCTTCAAGATGATTGGATTAATTATTTACCTATGGCCGAGTTTTCATATAACAACTCAATTTCAACATCAACAAAAATGACTCCTTTTTATGTAACTTATGGATATCATCCAACTAACATATTGATTACCAATACTGAGGTGAATTCAACAGTTGCCAAAGATTACTCAAGTAAGCTACAGGAACGTTTAGCATTGGTTAAAACTCACCTCATGGAAGCCAAGAATTATCAGAAGCGGTATTATGACATGCATCATAGACCTAGTCCTTTATATAAAATTGGTGACAAGGTTTTATTATCGATTAAAAACCTAAAGGTGCATGTACCTTCAAAGAAATTAGCAAACCAGTTTATTGGCCCTTTTGAGATAGACAAAATTGTAAATCCTTCTACTGTCAGATTGGTATTACCACCTTCCTATAAGATACATCCCACATTTCATGTATCATTAATAAAACCATACAAAGCAACAAATAAGGATGAAAACCTTAAACCCCCTGCTATTCAAATAGATGATCAGGAGGAATATGAAATTGAGAGGATTTTGGATTCAAGAATTCGTGGTCGTCACCTGGAATACCTTCTGAAGTGGAGAGGTTTTGGACCTGAGGATAATTCATGGCAAAGACAATCTGAGATCCATGCACTGCGTTTGATACAGTGTTTTCACAAACGGTACCCATTAAAACCAACCATTGCTGATGTGGGGAGACCTTGAAGGGGGGAGTGTGTGATATACCTTTAAGGTATATCCCGCCTTTTACAGGTAACTCCCTATTTATAGAACCTTTGGGTCAGGCATTCCTTGTCTGGAAATTGCTGTTACTAGAGTGATTTTGTTTTCTCTAGTTAATATTTGCTACTTGACTCTTTACTCTCATAATATATTCTCATTATTGGACTGTTACTTTCTCCTTGGTTTTCGTTATCACTTATCATTAGTTGTAACAAACTTTTCAGCTTTCATAACCTGTCTGTTTTTTCGGACTTAACTTGCTTTTTTGGATCACGAAGCCGCCGGAACTACTTACCGCAATCCGGAAGCCGCACTCACACTGTAGACGCCGACCGAACCTGTCGTCAGGTACAAGTTCTCTCTGTTACAAAACGCTGCATATATCTTTATCCTGATTCTATGTTACTTACCTCAGGAATCTAAATAATCATCATCTCTACGTTTGCCTAAATACCTGACGAAAGGATATGTGATTGGACTTGTATATATTTTATGGTTGTATGTGTGAGTGCGTGAAGAGGATACATATTTAACAGAAGTTATATCTCGGCTGAAGTTAATTCTTTAACCACCTGTGTGATCATATCTCATCTGATCTGTACTTTATCATAACTTGTCTTATTATTTATTGATGCACTTATATTATGTAATCTGGAAAGACAATTCAGATTAAGACTTTACGCTTATATCTATAACAGTAACTCTCACTACTGACTAGTCAGGTTATCAAGACCATATTGCTTGACTATATTCAGGAAAAGAGATACAAACTTAATATTTTCACTGCAACAATATCTGCTACAGCAGATCATCACAATAACAGATTTATAACCTTATGGTAGAAACTGAGCAATCTGCTAAAAATCTGCAATTATTATTTATAACCCTGCTCATGGAATGAACCATTATCATGTTATCTAAGTGACTAAACATACATCTGAGAATAAGTCAGTTTTGGGAGAAGAAAACGCTTATAAATCAATGCAGACCTATTTCTATTGGCTGTTCCGATCAGCCAATAGAATGCGAGCTCAATCTGATTGGCTGATTGGATCAGCCAATCCGATTGAACTTGAATCTGATTGGCTGATTCAATCAGCCAATCAGATTTTTCTTACCTTAATTCCGATTGGCTCATAGAATCCTATCAGCCAATCGGAATTCGAGGGACGCCATCTTGGATGACGTCATTTAAAGGAACCTTCATTCGGACGTTCAGTCGTCGGCCAGGATGGATGTTCCGCGGTGGAGGACTTCAGGATGCTGCCGCTTCGCTCCGGATGGATGCCGCTTGGATGAAGACTTCAATCGGATGGAAGACCTCTTCTGCCCCGCTTGGATGAAGACTTCAGCCGGATCATGGACCTCTTCAGCCCCCCGCTTGGGCTTGGATCAGGACATCGGAGGAGCTCTTCAGGACGGATCGGTGAACCTGGTAGGGTGAAGACAAGGTAGGAAGATCTTCAGGGGCTTAGTGTTAGGTTTATTTAAGGGGGGTTTGGGTTAGATTAGGGGTATGTGGGTGGTGGGTTGTCCTGTTGGGGGGGGGTATTGTATGTTTTTTTTTACAGGCAAAAGAGCTGAATTTCTTGGGGCATGCCCCGCAAAGGGCCCTGTTCAGGGCTGGTAAGGTAAAAGAGCTTTGAAATGTAGTAATTTAGAATAGGGTAGGGCATTTTGTTATTTTGGGGGGCTTTGTTATTTTATTAGGGGGCTTAGAGTAGGTGTAATTAGTTTAAAATTGTTGTAATATTTTTCTTATGTTTGTAAATATTTTTTTATTTTTTGTAACTTAGTTCTTTTTTATTTTTTGTACTTTAGCTAGTTTATTTAATTGTATTTATTTGTAGGAATTGTATTTAATTAATTTATTGATAGTGTAGTGTTAGGTTAATTGTAGGTAATTGTAGGTAGTTTATTTAATTAATTTATTGATAGTGTAGTGTTAGGTTTAATTGTAACTTAGGTTATGATTTATTTTACAGGTAAATTTGTAATTATTTTAACTATTTTAGCTATTAAATAGTTCTTAACTATTTAATAGCTATTGTACCTGGTTAAAATAAATACAAAGTTACCTGTAAAATAAATATAAATCCTAAAATAGCTATAATATAATTATAATTTATATTGTAGCTATATTAGGATTTATTTTACAGGTAAGTATTTATCTTTAAATAGGAATAATTTATTTAATAAGAGTTAATTAATTTCGTTAGATGTAGGTGTCCTATTTAAAGCTAAATACTTACAGGTAAGTATTTAGCTTTAAATAGGAATAATTTATTTAATAAGATTTAATTTATTTCATTAGATAAAAATTATATTTAACTTAGGGGGGTGTTAGTGTTAGGGTTAGACTTAGCTTTAGGGGTTAATACATTTATTAGAGTAGCGGCGAGGTCTGGTCGGCAGATTAGGGGTTAATACTTGAAGTTAGGTGTCAAAGATGTTAGGGAGGGCAGATTAGGGGTTAATACTATTTATTATAGGGTTTTTGAGGCGGGAGTGCGGTGGTTTAGGGGTTAATACATTTATTATAGTGGCAGCGAGGTCCGGTCGGCAGATTAGGGGTTAATAAGTGTAGGTAAGGTAGCGGCGACGTTGGGGGGGCAGATTAGGGGTTAATAAATATTATGTAGGTGTCGGGGATGTTAGGGGCAGCAGATTAGGGGGTACATAGGGATAATGTAGGTTGCGACGGTGTCCGGAGCGGAAGATTAGGGGTTAATAATAAAATGCAGGTGTCAGCGATAGCGGGGGCGGCAGATTAGGGGTTAATAAGTTTAAGGTTAGGGGTGTTTAGACTCGGGGTTCATGTTAGGGTGTTAGGTGCAGACTTAGGAAGTGTTTCCCCATAGGAAACAATGGGTCTGAGGTTTTTTTTGCAGCTCAAACTGCCCCATTGTTTCCTATGGGGGAATCGTGCACGAGCACGTTTTTCCAGCTGGCCGCTACCGTAAGCAACGCGGGTATTTAGAGTTGAAGTGGCGGTAAATATGCCTGTACGCTCCCTTTTTGGAGCCTAACGCAGCCCTTCAGAGAACTCTAAATACCAGCGTTGTTTAAAAGGTGTGGGGGGGGGGGAAAACACGCGTAGCTAACGCACCCCTTTGGCCGCAAAACTCTAAATCTAGCCGATAGTGAATAGAGAGATTATGACACCGGTGTCGATACATTTTTAAATAAGATTAGGAAGATAAATTGTGTTTTTTAACTCATAATATTGTATTTATTAATGTTGTGTACAATAAATTATTTAACATTGAGTAGAATTTGAACTTTCTTGCATATAAATTAACCCATTGGGTAGCTCGGTTTTTTTAAAACGGTGATCATAGTGAACAGACTGCCTTGGGCGCCTCCCACAATCTTTCTTTTATTCTGAGCTGTTGGTCATTTTGGGTTGCACCCTGTGAGAGGTGTAGCTGCTGGGAAGGCAAGTGCTGTTTGAATAAGTTTTTAGACAATCCTTACTTACTCAGCAGACAAAGATGCAAGATCCTGTCTGACCTTATCAAATTGGGGTAGTATTATATCTGTTATCTTAGCAATAATTGCCAGGCCGCCTGCTCCATTGTGGCCGTTGCCACGGACACAGGCGGCTCCTTCCACTTCCCATGGCCGTTGCCATGGATTCAGGCGGCTTCTTCCTGTTCCCTGGCTGTTGCCATGTACTTTGCGGTGGTCTATCGCATTGGATCTGACATCACCACCACTCCTGGATGTCTCCCTTGGCACGAACCTGGGTCTATATAAGTACTTTCTCCCTCACTTACATTGCCCAAGTATAGGTGTTACTGTTTGTGCTCCTGGGTGCTTATTTTGCTGGTTAACCTCTGTACTGCTGATTGCCTTATTGTTGCTGAACTCTGCCTGTCTCAAGACCACTCTACTGATTAACCCCTGAACTGCTGACTGCCTTATTGTTGCTGAACTCTGCCTGTCTCAAGACCATTCTATTGATTAACCCCTGAACTGCTGCTTGCCTTATTGTTGCTGAACTCTGCCTGTCTCAAGACCACTCTACTGATTAACCCCTGAACTGCTGACTGCCTTATTGTTGCTGAACTCTGCCTGTCTCAAGACCATTCTATTGATTAACCCCTGAACTGCTGCTTGCCTTATTGTTGCTGAACTCTGCCTGTTCCAGACCTCTCTACTGTTTAACCCCTGTACTGCTGGTATTCTGGATTGCCTTATTGTTGCCGAACTCTGCTTGTCTGACTACTCTCCAGTTATCCTCTGTAGTGCTGTGAAGGATTGCCCTCTCTACTGTGAGTACTGCTTACCTCATTTACTTACCTCTTCTCTTGTTCTGTGATATTTCCTTAACCTTCCCCTTGACGCCTGGATAAGAAGACTACTGGCCAAGTTTGGTCTGATAGGGAAATATCCCACGAGCATTACAATAATAATTTGTGCATCTTAACCAACATTTGGGGAGGAAATATCCACTCCAATATTCTCTTAGGAGCCTGGTTAGCTAGGCCTGGTATTGCTAACTTTTCTTTGCTCTTTGGTGGCATTGTTGGAGATTTTGTTTTGGTGAGTGATCCAAATCTTTCCATGTGATATTAGTGATGAAAAAAAAACAAAAAACAATAATCCCCTAAATCTGTGAATGTAGTACAGGGGAGGGTTTTTGTGGGTTTCTTTTAGTGTAAAAAAAAAAAAGCTAACTGTGCCCCAAAAAATACACGGGGTGTCTTAAATTATATACTGTATGTAGGGGTTTACTTCTCCTTACAATCGGCTAGATTTGGAGTTTTGTCGGTAACGACCCGAAAAACTAACGCCGGCTTTTTTCTGGCCGCACCATAAAAATAACTCTGGTATCGAGAGTCCACATAAAGGCTGCGTTAGGCTCCAAAAAAGGAGCGTAGAGCATTTTTAACGCAGCTTCAACTCTCGATACCAGAGTTGCTTACGCAAGCGGCCAGCCTCAAAAACGTGCTCGTGCACGATTCTCCCATAGGAAACAATGGGGCTGTTTGAGCTGAAAAAAAACCTAACACCTGCAAAAAAGCCGCGTTCAGCTCTTAACGCAGCCCCATTGTTTGCTATGCGGTAACCCTTCCTACGTCTGCACCTAACACTCTAACATGTACCCCGAGTCTAAACATCCCTAACCTTACACTTATTAACCCCTAATCTGCCGCCCCCGCTATCGCTGACCCCTGCATATTATTATTAACCCCTAATCTTCCGCTCCGTAAACCACCGCTACTTAAATTATCCCTATGTACCCCTAATCTGCTGCCCTAACATCGCCGACCCCTATATTATATTTATTAACCCCTAATCTGCCCCCCACAACGTCGCCTACACCTGCCTACACTTATTAACCCCTAATCTGCCGACCGGACCTGAGCGCTACTATAATAAAGTTATTAACCCCTAATCCGCCTCACTAACCCTATAATAAATAGTATTAACCCCTAATCTGCCCTCCCTAACATCGCCGACACCTAACTTCAATTATTAACCCCTAATCTGCCGACCGGAGCTCACCGCTATTCTAATAAATGTATTAACCCCTAAAGCTATGTCTAACCCTAACACTAACACCCCCCTAAGTTAAATATAATTTACATCTAACGAAATTAATTAACTCTTATTAAATAAATTATTCCTATTTAAAGATAAATACTTACCTGTAAAATAAATCCTAATATAGCTACAATATAAATTATAATTATATTATAGCTATTTTAGGATTTATATTTATTTTACAGGTAACTTTGTATTTATTTTAACCAGGTACAATAGCTATTAAATAGTTAAGAACTATTTAATAGCTAAAATAGTTAAAATAATTACAAATTTACCTGTAAAATAAATCATAACCTAAGTTACAATTAAACCTAACACTACACTATCAATAAATTAATTAAATAAACTACCTACAATTACCTACAATTAACCTAACACTACACTATCAATAAATTAATTAAATACAATTCCTACAAATAAATACAATTAAATAAACTAGCTAAAGTACAAAAAATAAAAAAGAACTAAGTTACAAAAAATAAAAAAATATTTACAAACATAAGAAAAATATTACAACAATTTTAAACTAATTACACCTACTCTAAGCCCCCTAATAAAATAACAAAGCCCCCCAAAATAACAAAATGCCCTACCCTATTCTAAATTACTACATTTCAAAGCTCTTTTACCTTACCAGCCCTGAACAGGGCCCTTTGCGGGGCATGCCCCAAGAAATTCAGCTCTTTTGCCTGTAAAAAAAAACATACAATACCCCCCCCCAACATTACAACCCACCACCCACATACCCCTAATCTAACCCAAACCCCCCTTAAATAAACCTAACACTAAGCCCCTGAAGATCTTCCTACCTTGTCTTCACCCTACCAGGTTCACCGATCCGTCCTGAAGAGCTCCTCCGATGTCCTGATCCAAGCCCAAGCGGGGGGCTGAAGAGGTCCATGATCCGGCTGAAGTCTTCATCCAAGCGGGGCAGAAGAGGTCTTCCATCCGATTGAAGTCTTCATCCAAGCGGCATCCATCCGGAGCGAAGCGGCAGCATCCTGAAGTCCTCCACCGCGGAACATCCATCCTGGCCGACGACTGAACGACGAATGACGGTTCCTTTAAATGACGTCATCCAAGATGGCGTCCCTCGAATTCCGATTGGCTGATAGGATTCTATCAGCCAATCGGAATTAAGGTAGGAATATTCTGATTGGCTGATGGAATCAGCCAATCAGAATCAAGTTCAATCCGATTGGCTGATCCAATCAGCCAATCAGATTGAGCTTGCATTCTATTGGCTGATCGGAACAGCCAATCAGAATATTCCTACCTTAATTCCGATTGGCTGATAGAATCCTATCAGCCAATCGGAATTCGAGGGACGCCATCTTGGATGACGTCATTTAAAGGAACCGTCATTCGTCGTTCAGTCGTCGGCCAGGATGGATGTTCCGCGGTGGAGGTCTTCAGGATGCTGCCGCTTCGCTCCGGATGGATGCCGCTTGGATGAAGACTTCAATCGGATGGAAGACCTCTTCTGCCCTGCTTGGATGAAGACTTCAGCCGGATCATGGACCTCTTCAGCCCCCCACTTGGGCTTGGATCAGGACATCGGAGGAGCTCTTCAGGACGGATCGGTGAACCTGGTAGGGTGAAGACAAGGTAGGAAGATCTTCAGGGGCTTAGTGTTAGGTTTATTTAAGGGGGGTTTGGGTTAGATTAGGGGTATGTGGGTGGTGGGTTGTAATGTTGGGGGGGGGTATTGTATGTTTTTTTTTACAGGCAAAAGAGCTGAATTTCTTGGGGCATGCCCCGCAAAGGGCCCTGTTCAGGGCTGGTAAGGTAAAAGAGCTTTGAAATGTAGTAATTTAGAATAGGGTAGGGCATTTTGTTATTTTGGGGGGCTTTGTTATTTTATTAGGGGGCTTAGAGTAGGTGTAATTAGTTTAAAATTGTTGTAATATTTTTCTTATGTTTGTAAATATTTTTTTATTTTTTGTAACTTAGTTCTTTTTTATTTTTTGTACTTTAGCTAGTTTATTTAATTGTATTTATTTGTAGGAATTGTATTTAATTAATTTATTGATAGTGTAGTGTTAGGTTAATTGTAGGTAATTGTAGGTAGTTTATTTAATTAATTTATTGATAGTGTAGTGTTAGGTTTAATTGTAACTTAGGTTATGATTTATTTTACAGGTAAATTTGTAATTATTTTAACTATTTTAGCTATTAAATAGTTCTTAACTATTTAATAGCTATTGTACCTGGTTAAAATAAATACAAAGTTACCTGTAAAATAAATATAAATCCTAAAATAGCTATAATATAATTATAATTTATATTGTAGCTATATTAGGATTTATTTTACAGGTAAGTATTTATCTTTAAATAGGAATAATTTATTTAATAAGAGTTAATTAATTTCGTTAGATGTAAATTATATTTAACTTAGGGGGGTGTTAGTGTTAGGGTTAGACTTAGCTTTAGGGGTTAATACATTTATTAGAATAGCGGTGAGCTCCGGTCGGCAGATTAGGGGTTAATAATTGAAGTTAGGTGTCGGCGATGTTAGGGAGGGCAGATTAGGGGTTAATACTATTTATTATAGGGTTAGTGAGGCGGATTAGGGGTTAATAACTTTATTATAGTAGCGCTCAGGTCCGGTCGGCAGATTAGGGGTTAATAAGTGTAGGCAGGTGGAGGCGACGTTGAGGGGGGCAGATTAGGGGTTAATAAATATAATATAGGGGTCGGCGGTGTTAGGGGCAGCAGATTAGGGGTACATAAGGATAACGTAGGTGGCGGCGCTTTGCGGTCGGCAGATTAGGGGTTAATAAGTGTAGGTAGGTGGAGGCGACGTTGTGGGGGGCAGGTTAGGGGTTAATAAATATAATACAGGGGTCGGCGGTGTTAGGGGCAGCAGATTAGGGGTACATAAGGATAACGTAGGTGGCGGTCGGCAGATTAGGGGTTAAAAAAATTATTCGAGTGTCGGCGATGTGGAGGGACCTCGGTTTAGGGGTACATAGGTAGTTTATGGGTGTTAGTGTACTTTAGAGTACAGTAGTTAAGAGCTTTATAAACCGGCGTTAGCCCAGAAAGCTCTTAACTACTGACTTTTTTCCTGCGGCTGGAGTTTTGTCGTTAGATGTCTAACGCTCACTTCAGACACGACTCTAAATACCGGAGTTAGAAAGATCCCATTGAAAAGATAGGATACGCAATTTACGTAACGGGATCTGCGGTATGGAAAAGTCGCGGCTGAAAAGTGAGCGTTAGACCCTATTTTGAGTGACTCCAAATACCGGCGGTAGCCTAAAACCAGCGTTAGGAGCCTCTAACGCTGGTTTTCACGGCTAACGCCAAACTCCAAATCTAGGTCAATGACTTTTACTTTCAAGTATCCTTTTACTCCTGCTTACTTTACTTATTCTCTTCCTTTAGCTTATAAAGTACTTAGTATAGTAAAGGACTATGGAAGCCTTACAACTTTTATGGCTAAATGACTATAAATATCAAGTTTACAGCTTTATATATCCTAAACCTATGCAATTACATTTTGACAAAAAAGGAAATCAGAAAAAAAATATAAATAAATAAAAATAAAGATAACACATCCTGAAAATCTCAAAGTAGACAACACTTTTGTCAAATTTCTCTAACACCGGATAAAGCCTCCTCTTCCCTCCACAAGGGATAAAACTGAAAGGGCTTCTTAGAAAAAGACTTTGAAAGATACATTTTGGGTTTTATATCCCTTTAAAGTCTTCTTGAACCACTCCTTGTGGCGACCCAACAAAGGAATTTAGTTCCAATGGATTTCATTGTTGATCTAATATTTGTTTTCATTAATCCTATACTGTTGGTGTGTACATGGTGTACACGTAAATAAAATAAAAAATAAATAAAAATTAATATATATAAATATAATTTCTAATAGAGACAATTTGCATGTACATTTTGCAAAGAATGTGGCCATATCCTTAAAGGGACACTGAACCCAAATGTTTTTCTTTCGTGATTCAGATAGAGCATGCAATTTTAAGCCACTTTCTAATTTACTCCTATTATCAATTTTTCTTCTTCTCTTGTTATCTTTATTTGAAAAAGAAGGCATCTAAGCTTTTCTTTTGGTTCAGACCTCTGGACAGCACTTTTTATTGGTGGATGAATTTATCCACCAATTAGCAAGAACAACCCAGGTTGTTCACCAAAAATCAGCCGGCATCTAAACTTACATTCTTGCACTTCAAATACAGATACCAAGAGAATGAAGAAAATTTGATAATAGGAGTAAATTAGAAAGTTGCTTAAAATGTCATGCTCTATCTGAATCACAAAAGAAAAAATTTGGGTTCAGTGTCCCTTTAAGATTATTCTCTCTTTTGCCAATCACCCCAAGACATCACCCAAACAGAATGAAGAAACCTTTACCTATGATATGAGCAGGCTCGCTCATTCGAGTCTGCAACCTTGATTTAAAGAGACACTAAAGAAAGAAAGTAATTTCTCATGATTCAGATAGAGCATGAATTTTTAAGAGAGACTTTTTAATTTACTTCCATTATCAAATTGCTCACAGTCTTTTTATATGCACACTTTATGGGGCACCTGCTTAGCATGTGCAATAATGATATGGCCAGTAGATGCTGCTCGCCCCAAAAGCAGAAACTTGTCCATCTGCAGTATGATAAATGTGGGCCTGTGTTTGGCTTTCACTAACAATGCCCTCAAAGAAATATGTAGATTGTTTTCTGTGTTATAATATTTGTAGATCTGTGTCTGTGGAGATGAAGTAATGTTTCGTAAGAGCATAATCTTAAGTAGATAGTATTGATGGCTGCTGTGCCCTTTAATTAGTGTCCCTCCTGAGACAAATCTGGAAGGTGAAGTTATTTTTGAGTTTAATGATTTGACCAGGGATGAGATGAGATCATGGGGCATATTTATCAAGCTCCGTATGGAGCTTGATGCCCCTTGTTTCCGGCGAGCCTTTAGGCTCGCTGGAAACAGAAGTTATGAAGCAGCGGTCTAAGGCTCTAAGGCGGCGGGCAGAAATTAACCTGATTGAATACGATCAGGTTAATTGACACCCCCTGCTAGCGGCTGATTGGCCGCAAATTTGCAGGGGGCGGCATTGCACCAGCAGTTCACAAGAACTGCTGATGCAATGATAAATGCTGACAGCGTATGCTATCGGCATTTATCTATGTGTGGCAGACATGATACGCTACTTTGTATCATGTCCGCTTGCATATTGATAAATATGCTCCCATGAGTGTGTGTGTGTATTTCTGAGTGTCTCTGTGAGTGTTTCTGTGTGTGTGTTTAAATGTCTCTGCGTGTGTGTGAGTGTGTGTGTGTGTCTATGAGTGTTTCTGTGAGTGTGTGTGTTTCTGGGTGTGTGTTTAAATGTATTTGTGTGTGTGTGTCTATGAGTGTGTCTGTGTGTGTTTCTATAAGTGTTTCTGTGAGTTTGTGTGTTTCTGGGTGTCTGTGTGAGTGTGTTCTGGGTGTATTTCTGTTTGTGTGTTATTACCTTTTACAACATTCTCAAGTATGACTACACTCAAGAATACAGTCCACACACATTTTAGTCACAGTTCAAAAGGGGAGGTAAGGGGGCCCCAATAAATGGTTTAGTAAGAAGCTCCAACATCTCTAGTGGTGGTCTTGCAGGTACTTCTCACTCTTATTTTATTTATTTATCTACATATTTATTTATGTATTTTTGTATATGTATGTATGTATTTGGATTGACCCCTCTTGTTTTTAAGCGTTATACTTAAAGGACCAGTCAACACAGTAGATTTGCATAATCAACACATGCAAGATAACAAGACAATGCAATAGCACTTAGTCTGAACTTCAAATGAGTAGTAGATTTTTTTTCTGACAATTTTAAAAGTTATGCCTTTTTCCACTCCCCCTGTACCATGTGACAGCCATCAGCCAATCACAAATGCATACACATACCATGTGACAGCCATCAGCCATTCACAAATGCATACACACTTATTCTTGCACATGCTCAGTAGGAGCTGGTGACTCAAAAAGTTTAAATATAAAAAGACTGTGCACATTTTGTTAATGGAAGTAAATTGGAAAGTTGTTTAAAATGGCATTTTCTATCTGAATAATGAAAGTTTAATTTTGATTGAGTGTCCCTTTAAGGCAATTTCTGGAGCTATCCACAGTGTTAATAAATATTGGGTTAGATTACAAGTGGAGCACTATTTTAACATGCGCTCCGTAAAAAGGCAAATCTGCCCCTTTAACGGCACACGTTAAATAACCAGCCATTAAAAGTGGCTGGTTAATGCACCCACAAGCTCATGGAATCACTTTGTGCTTAGTGCAATTCAGAAGTCAGACCTCTGGTTAATTAAAAAATGTGGCCTAATTGCACCCAAAATAAAGTGGATAGTTGTTTTATATAAATAAGAAATGACCTTTTTAAAAAAAAAATCATAAAAAAAACTGCACAAGGGGTTAAAGGGAGTGGATGTGGGGTGTTAAAAAAAAAAGTCACTGAAAAGTGTCTTTAAATATAGGTGAATGGGGACTGTGTTTTCACTGTAAATCTATATGTATATGCTTATATAAATATATATTTATGTATTAATGTGTGTATATACACATATAAACACATAAATATATATTTATATATTCATATACATATATATTTTTAATTGGCTGCGTGAATTACCCCTGTGCTCTGCTAGGTGCTTTGCTGTGTCTCATGGCATGAGAACAAGGCTCCCATTGGACCTGAGGTCGCATTCACATTGCGCCTAACTTGTAATTTACAAGCGATGTTATTACTGAGTGGAGAGCAAATATCACGTTGTAAAAGCGCAATAGTGCGCTCCACTCTTAAACTAGGCCGTTATATATATTATTATATCAAATATTTGTCAAGTGGGGCCATGTTTTGCGGTATCCATAGCCACTCAAGTTTTAAAACTTTAATGCAATATAAGGATTCTCTGTTATATTACTCATAACTGTTCCATTATTATTATTTTTAACACATTTAATTTATATTTAAGAAATAATTATTTAGTTGCTTATCACCTGTGCATATTGAAAGCCTTCTTGTGTAACATGTTTTATGGTTTACTCTGGGTTTAGTGGACCATTTCAAACTTTTTTATCATTAAGTAATTTAATTATTTTCTGTCTGGCAGGTTCGCTTTGGATTGATGCACGCAGATTTCTTTATGAACAACGTCAAAAGTAATGATTATGTAAAAAACTGTGAGGAATGCAAACCCATTATCATCAATGCACTGCAAAGTTTATTTAACCTCAATATGCATGGGCAATCCACATTGAATTTCTCAACCCACTTCTCCAGGCCACGCCTCCCTTTTGCCATCTTGTTTGCTATTGGTGGCTGGAGTGGTAGTAGTCCAACAAACATTATCGAAGCTTATGATATCAGAGCTAATTGCTGGGTAAATGTTACAGGTAAAGACGAGAGTCCAAGAGCATATCATGGTGCTGTATACCTAAACGGCTTTGTTTATGTCATTGGTGGGTTTGATAGCTTGGACTACTTCAACAGCATGAAACGATTTGACCCAGTCGAGAAAACATGGCATCAGTTGTCCCCTATGCATTCTCGGAGGTGTTATGTTAGTGTCACTATTCTGGATAAATTAATCTATGCTATGGGAGGGTTTGATGGTTATGTACGACTCAGCTCAGCAGAACGTTACGAACCAGAGGACAACCAGTGGACTTTGATAGCACCCATGCATGAGCAGAGAAGTGATGCCAGTGCAACCACGTTCAATGGAAAAGTAAGATTCTGTTGAATATATAAATATTTCTGCCCCTTTATTGATCCACATATTTTGTATTAAATTTGCTTCATAAACTTATTTTTTACAACTGTACACATTTCTTTAAGACACATATAGAACAGTGATTAACCCCTTATCTGAGACTTCCATACAACTAACAAACTCTATTTTACCTCTGCACATAGAACATGATTAATCCCAGCTGTCAGCCACATATACATCAGTGATTAAACCTTCCCAACTAATGCCAGCAAAATATATATTGTAGTTATTTATATTTTGCCAGCTATTTATAAAGCAATGAGCTGGTGAGTTGCTTCATTAAAAAATAAAACAGTGGTGATGCTTACAGGCCTGAGGCCTCTAATAAAAAATAATAATAATAAAAGCAATATAGGGGCAAGTTACATATTGCTAAGCCTCTCAAAATGTGCCGCACAACAATTATTTATTTAGTTCTATGCACAGTCTAGTTATAAGTTACCTGAGCTATACCCTGGGTGAAATTTTCCACTTTCTTGTATATGCTGCTGTAAGTACATTGTCTCCATTCCTGAATATTGACACTCGTCTATCTTTTTCCTCTTCTCAGCTTTCTATTTCCCTCTCCATTTTTTATTCCTAAGTGTCCTAGTAATAGTTACCAACCATATGTTGCCACTGTCTCATTTTTATTTATCGCCTCTGTTACCATAATTTCAATATCATCTTTCACATTCTTCTCAGCTATTCAGTATGATGTAACTCCTCTCTTGTCCTCATCTCAGTTGTCATCATTCATCTACAATTATTTCTATATTACCTCCAGCTCCTATTCTCCTGCTTTTTCCTCTTTATTCCCAGTTCAGTCCATTAATTATGATGTAAGCTTTGAGTCCTGAAGACAAATTAAGACTGTTGTATCTAATATAATTGCACTTATGATTAGTTAGGACTTTAACGTTACGTTAAAACTTTAGCAAAGGTGGCAAACTTATGTTAACCACTTGGCTTCCAGAAAAGGTTGCAAATTTGGAGTTAACCCAAACATTACCTTAAGCCCAACCTAAGCCTAATTCTAAACATATGCAACCCTTTGGTCAGAACCATTTTGTTACCATAATTTAAAACGATACAAATAATAATGAGCCACACGTGTAGTTAGAAATGTTAATATCGACAATGCAGACATATTTGTCAGAAATTAACTTCTTTGCTATTTTATGGAATTTTGTTTTTTTGTTCAGGTCTATATATGTGGAGGGTTTAATGGCAAAGAGTACCTATTCACAGCTGAGGTCTACAACCCCATGAACAACCAGTGGAGTTTGATCGCCAACATGAAGAGCAGACGTAGTGGAGTAGGAGTGACTGCTTATGGAAACCATGTCTATGCTGTATGTAAATTGTTTATATGTCCGCTAGCATCAAATCTGTTTCTTTGCTTGGAATTATCATACACTGTAATACACAGAGATTTTCATATATAGACTGTTGTGATGATGCTTTTGAAATTCCTTTAAGGAAATCCAGATTTTTTTCCAATGATCTATTTTACATCCTTCTCTTTGTATCCATTGTTGAGAATCGTACCTAGGTAGGTTCAGGAGTAGCAGTAGACTACTGGGAGCTAGCTGCTGATTGGTAACTGCACGTATATGATTGTTGTCATTGACTCAACTTTTGTGTTCACCTAGCTCCCAGTAATGCACTGCTGCTCCTTCTTCAAATGATACCATGAGAGTTAAGCAAACTCAATATTAGAAGTAAATTGGAAAAGTTGTTTAAAATGGTCTACTCTATCTGAATCATGAAAGAAAAAAATTGGGTTTCATGTCCCTTTAACCCAAATCACAACTTTGTCCCCATCACAATTCGATAACCCTACTCAACCTAGTCCAACAAGCCTGCCCCTTTACCATTATGTTAACCACCAAAAACTAAGCACTCCCAAAACCTAAAGGCTACCTTTGGAGCACTGAACCTCCCAAAATATGACTAAAGAACATTTAGGCAAAACTCTAATAAACCCTGAAATCTATTGTTGTGGTGGCAGGATAATAGGTTCTATTATGGTGGGTGCTGGATCACTATTTGGGTTAATAGATGTGTAGTGGGGCTGATTTATGGTTAGTTCCACTAAAGTTGGGGTTTTGGTCTTATATTAGTTTGGGTTGCAAGCACCTTCCCGGATTGTTCATAGTGCCCAGCTATAAGGAGTGGGTGTTATTCAGTGACAAACATTGTCACTAAAAAATAATGGTTTGATTACGATACGACCACACAAATTAACGCCTAGTTTTAGAGTTCTGCGTTAGCCGTCAAAAGCAGCGTTAAGGGCTCCTAACGCTGCTTTTTACCGCCCGCTGGTATTTAGAGTCAGCCAGGAAAGGGTCTAATGCTCACTTACAAGCCGCGACTTTTCCATACCGCAGATCCCCTTATGCTAATTGCGTAGCCTATCTTTTCAATGGGATCTTCCTAACGCTGGTATTTAGAGTCTTGGCTGAAGTGAGCAGTAGACCCTCTACCCACTAAGACCTTTCTGGGCTAACGCCGGTTTATAAAGCTCTTAACTACTGTGCTCTAAAGTACACTAACACCCATTAACTACCTATGTACCCCTAAACCGAGGTCCCTCCACATCGCCGCCACTCTAATAAATTTTTTAACCCCTAATCTGCCGACCGCACACCGCCGCCACCTACATTATCCCTATGTACCCCTAATCTGCTGCCCCTAACATTGCCGACACCTACATAATATTTATTAACCCCTAATCTGCCCCCCCCAACGTCGCCGCCACCTACCTACACTTATTAACCCCTAATCTGCCGACCGGACCTCGCCGCTACTCTAATAAATGTATTAACCCCTAAACCACCTCAAAAACCCTATAATAAATATTATTAACCCCTAATCTGCCCTCACTAACATCGCCGACACCTAACTTCAAGTATTAACCCCTAATCTGCCGACCGGACCTCGCCGCTACTATAATAAATGTATTAACCCCTAAAGCTAAGTCTAACCCTAACACCCCCCTAAATTAAATATAATGTTATTCTAACGAAATAAATTAACTCTTATTAACTAAAGTCTTCCTATTTAAAACTAAATACTTACCTGTAAAATAAACCCTAATATAGCTACAATATAACAAATAATTATATTGTAGCTATTTTAGGATTTATATTTATTTTACAGGCAACTTTGTATTTATTTTAACTAGGTACAATAGCTATTAAATAGTTATTAACTATTTAATAGCTACCTAGTTAAAATAATTACCAAATTACCTGTAAAATAAATCCTAACCTAAGTTACAATTAAAACTAACACTACACTATCAATAAATTAATTAAATCAATTAACTACAAGTACCTACAATTAAATAAACTAAACTAAATTACAAAAAATAAAAAAAGATTACAAGGATTTTAAGCTAATTACACCTACTCTAAGCCCCCTAATAAAATAACAGCCCCCCAAAATAAAAAAAAAATCTACCCTAATCTAAATTAAAATAGTTAACAGCTCTATTACCTTACCAGCCCTTAAAAGGGCTTTTTGCGGGGCATGCCCCAAAGAAATCAGCTCTTTTGCCTGTAAAAAACACACAATACCACCCCCCAACATTACAACCCACCACCGACATACCCCTACTCTAACCCAAACCCCCTTAAATAAACCTAACACTACCCCTCTGAAGATCTCCCTACCTTGAGTCGTCTTCACTCAGCCGAGCACCGATGGACCAAAAGAAGACTTCCAGAGCGGCAGAAGTCTTCATCCTATCCGGGCAGAAGAGGACATCCGGACCGGCAGACATCTTCATCCAAGCGGTATCTTCTATCTTCATCCATCCGACGAGGAGCGGCTCCATCTTCAAGACCTCCGGAGCGGAACATCCTCTTCCTACCGATGACTACCGACGAATGAAGGTCCCTTTAAGTGACATCATCCAAGATGGTGTCCCTCAAATTCCGATTGGCTGATAGGATTCTATCAGCCAATCGGAATTAATGTAGGAAAAATCTGATTGGCTGATTGAATCAGCCAATCAGATTCAAGTTCAATCCGATTGGCTGATCCAATCAGCCAATCAGATTGAGCTTGCATTCTATTGGCTGTTCCGATCAGCCAATAAAATGCAAGCTCAATCTGATTGGCTGATTGGATCAGCCAATCGGATTGAACTTGAATCTGATTGGCTGATTAAATCAGCCAATCAGATTTTTCCTACCTTAATTCCGATTGGCTGATAGAATCCTATCAGCCAATCGGAATTCGAGGGACGCCATCTTGGATGACGTCACTTAAAGGAACCTTCATTCGTCGGTAGGAAGAGGATGTTCCGCGCAGGAGGTCTTGAAGATGGACCTGCTCCTCGTCGGATGGATGAAGATAGAAGATGCCGCTTGGATGAAGATGTCTGCCAGTCCGGGTGTCCTCTTCTGCCCGGATAGGATGAAGACTTCTGCCACTCCGGATGTCTTCTTTTGGTCCATCGGTGCTCGGCTGAGTGAAGACGACTCAAGTAGGGAGATCTTCAGGGGGGTAGTGTTAGGTTTATTTAAGGGGGGTTTGGGCTAGAGTAGGGGTATGTGGGTGTTGGGTTGTAATGTTGGGGGGTGGTATTGTGTTTTTTTTACAGGCAAAAGAGCTGATTTCTTTGAGGCATGCCCCGCAAAAAAAGCCCTTTTAAGGGCTGGTAAGGTAATAGAGCTGTTAACTATTTTAATTTAGATTAGGGTAGGGAATTTTTTTATTTTGGGGGGCTTTGTTATTTTATTAGGGGGCTTAGAGTAGGTGTAATTATCTTAAAATCCTTGTAATCTTTTTTTATTTTTTGTAATTTAGTGTTTGTTTTTGTAATTTAGTTTAGTTTGTTTAATTGTAGGTACTTGTAGTTAATTGATTTAATTAATTTATTGATAGTGTAGTGTTAGGTTTAATTGTAACTTAGGTTAGGATTTATTTTACAGGTAATTTGGTAATTATTTTAACTAGGTAGCTATTAAATAGTTAATAACTATTTAATAGCTAATGTACCTAGTTAAAATAAATACAAAGTTGCCTGTAAAAAAATATAAATCCTAAAATAGCTACAATATAATTATTCGTTATATTGTAGCTATATTAGGGTTTATTTTACAGGTAAGTATTTCATTTTAAATAGTAAGACTTTAGTTAATAAGAGTTAATTTATTTCGTTAGAATAAAATTATATTTAACTTAGGGGGGTGTTAGGGTTAGACTTAGCTTTAGGGGTTAATACATTTATTAGAGTAGCGACGAGGTCCGGTCGGCAGATTAGGGGCCAATACTTGAAGTTAGGTGTCGGCGATGTTAGGGGGGGGCAGATTAGGGGTTAATACTATTTATTATAGGGTTTTTGAGGCGGGAGTGCGGCGGTTTAGGGGTTAATACATTTATTATAGTGGCGGCGAGGTCCGGTCAGCAGATTAGGGGTTAATAAGTGTAGGTAGGTAGCGGCGACGTTGAGGGCGGCAGATTAGGGGTTAATAAATATAGGGGTCGGCGATGTTAGGGGCAGCAGATTAGGGGTACATAGCTATAATGTAGGTTGCGGCGGTGTCCGGAGCGGCAGACTAGGGGTTAATAATATAATGCAGGGGTCAGCGATAGTGGGGGCAGCAGATTAGGGGTTAATAAGTGTAAGGTTAGGGGTGTTTAGACTCGGGGTTCATGTTAGGGTGTTAGGTGCAGACTTAGAAACTGTTTCCCCATAGGAAACAATGGGGCTGCGTTAGGAGCTGAACGCTGCTTTTTTGCAGGTGTTAGGTTTTTTTTCAGCCCAAACTGCCCCATTGTTTCCTATGGGGATATCGTGCACAAACACGTTTTTCCAGCTAGCCGCTACCGTAAGCAACGCTGGTATTGAGAGTTGAAGTGGCGGTAAATATGCCTTTACGCTCCTTTTTGGAGCCTAACGCAGCCCTTCAGAGAACTCTAAATACCAGCGTTATTTAAAAGGTGCGGGGGGAAAAAACACGCGTAGCTAACGCACCCCTTTGGCCGCCAAACTCTAAATCTAGCTGTAAGACTTTACAAGCAAATTCTGTTATATTGTTCAATTAAAATTTTATTGTTAATCTATTCTAGGTAGGCGGCTTTGATGGTGCTAACAGACTGCGGACTGCTGAAGCGTATTGTCCTATATCTGACACTTGGCGCAATATAACAAACATGTTCAACCAACGTAGCAACTTTGGCATTGAAGTGGTGGATGATCTGCTCTTTGTAGTTGGAGGTTTCAACGGATTCACCACAGTCTTTAATGTGGAATATTATGATGAGAAGAAAAGTGAGTGGTATAATGCCCATGATATGAGTGTTTACCGCAGTGCTCTAAGCTGTTGTGTGGTATCTGGACTCAGCAACATTCGAGAGTATACTGCTCAGAAAGAACAAATCAACACTTATCTCTAATTTTGATGTGCAACTACAAAATAAAAGATTGAAAGCTCATAAAAGAATTGTTTTATAATTTGCAAATATCAATATATAATACACATATGCCTAAATTACAAGTGGAGCTTAATTAAAATGGCAGGGTCCGTTATCTTGCGCTCATCCTCATGCAAAGAATAACACACAATCTGGTATTACTAGTGAATAGTTAAAATGTTTACCAATGCATCTTAATGACACATGAAACCCAGAATTTTTCTTTCATGATTTAGATAAAAAACTTAATTTTCCAACTTTCCATTTTAAAAGCATTAACCAATTTTCTTCGTTCTCTTGGTATTTCTTGTTGAAAAGCAGTAAAGTAAGCTGAGGAGTGTGCGTGTGTCTGCAGCACTATATGGCTGCAGTTTTGCAAGAATGTTATACATTTGCCAGAGCACTAGATGGCAGCACTTTTTCCTGCCGTGTAGTGCCCCAGGCATGTGCACGCTACCTACCTAGGTATCTCTTCAACAAAAAATACATTGGAACCTATTGGGTTTCATGTCCCTTTAATGCAGCTTGAACTTTTTTTAGCGCACCCTATACTTTTAATGGTTAGTGCAGAGGGCGCTATTAGCATATTACAAGTGGTAAGTTAAGCGTTGTACTCGAGCACAATCCAAAATACTGCTTTAAAAATGTTCCCTTTTTGAGACCTGAGCTAAACAACTATCGTTTGCTGGTTTGCATAACAAAACACAAGAAAATGCTATGAAAATAAAGTATTTAAGTTATATTTACACTTAAAGGGACATGAAACTCAAATTTTTTATTTCATGATTTAGAAAGAGCATGTGAGCTTAAATAACTTTCCAATTTACTTCTATTATTTAATTTGCTTCCTTCTCTTGTTATTCTTTGCTGAAAGGTTTATCTTACTAAGCTCAGGAGCAGCAAAGAACCTAGGTTCTAGCTGCTGATTGGTGGCTGCATATATATATATATATATATATATATATATATAAATATATATATACCGATTGTCATTGGCTCACCCATGTGTTCAGTTAGAAACCAGTAGTGCTTGTTGCTCCTTCAACAAATGATACCAAAATAATGAAGCAAATTTGATAATATAAGTAAATGGGAAAGTTGTTTAAAATTTTATGTTCTACCTAAATCATGAAAGAAAATTTTTGGATTTCATGTCCCTTTAATACTTAGGAAACAAAGGTTTATTATGACTGGGAATGGGTCAATGGTGTATCTGTACATGTATGTATAAAATCCAGCTGAGGGTTAAGCACTCATAAATACAGAAAACATAATTTATGTAAGAACTTACCTGATAAATTCATTTCTTTCATATTAGCAAGAGTCCATGAGCTAGTGACGTATGGGATATACATTCCTACCAGGAGGGGCAAAGTTTCCCAAACCTTAAAATGCCTATAAATACACCCCTCACCACACCCACAATTCAGTTTAACGAATAGCCAAGAAGTGGGGTGATAAAAAAAGTGCGAAAGCATATAAAATAAGGAATTGGAATAATTGTGCTTTATACAAAAAAAATCATAACCACCACAAAAAAGGTGGGCCTCATGGACTCTTGCTAATATGAAAGAAATGAATTTATCAGGTAAGTTCTTACATAAATTATGTTTTCTTTCATGTAATTAGCAAGAGTCCATGAGCTAGTGACGTATGGGATAATGATTACCCAAGATGTGGATCTTTCCACACAAGAGTCACTAGAGAGGGAGGGATAAAATAAAGACAGCCAATTCCTGCTGAAAATAATCCACACCCAAAATAAAGTTTAATAAAAAAACATAAGCAGAAGATTCAGACTGAAACCGCTGCCTGAAGTACTTTTCTACCAAAAATTGCTTCAGAAGAAGAAAATACATCAAAAAGGTAGAATTGAAAAAGTATGCAAAGAGGACCAAGTTGCTGCTTTGCAAATCTGATCAACCGAAGCTTCATTCCTAAACGCCCAGGAAGTAGAAACTGACCTGGTAGAATGAGCTGTAATCCTCTGAGGCGGAGTTTTACCCGACTCAACATAGGCAAGATGAATTAAAGATTTCAACCAAGATGCCAAAGAAATGGCAGAAGCTTTCTGGCCTTTTCTAGAACCGGAAAAGATAACAAATAGACTAGAAGTCTTTCGGAAAGACTTAGTAGCTTCAACATAATATTTCAAAGCTCTAACAACATGCAAAGAATGCAATGCTTTCTCCTTAGAATTCTTAAGATTAGGACATAATGAAGGAACCACAATTTCTCTACTAATGTTGTTGGAAATCACAACTTTAGGTAAAAATTCAAAAGAAGTTCGCAACACCGCCTTATCCTGATGAAAAATCAGAAAAGGAGACTCACAAGAAAAGAGCAGATAATTCAGAAACTCTTCTGGCAGAAGAGATGGCCAAAAGGAACAAAACTTCCCAAGAAAGTAATTTAATGACCAATGAATGCATAGGTTCAAAGGGAGGAGCTTGAAGAGCTCCCAGAACCAAAATCAAACTCCAAGGAGGAGAAATTGACTTAATGACAGGTTTAATACGAACCAAAGCTTGTACAAAACAATGAATATCAGGAAGAATAGCAATCTTTCTGTGAAAAAGAACAGAAAGAGCAGAGATTTGTCCTTTCAAGGAACTTGCAGACAAACCCTTATCTAAACCATCCTGAAGAAACTGAAAAAAATTCTCGGCATTCTAAAAGAATGCCAAGAAAAATGATGAGAAAGACACCAAAAAATATAAGTCTTCCAGACTCTATAATATATCTCTCTAGATACAGATTTACGAGCCTGTAACATAGTATTAATCACAGAGTCAGAGAAATCTCTTTGACCAAGAATCAAGCGTTCAATCTCCATACCTATAAATTTAAGGATTTCAGATCCTGATGGAAAAAAGGACCTTGCGACAGAAAGTCTGGTCTAACGGAAGAGTCCATGGTTGGCAAGAGGCCATCCGGACAAGATCCGCATACCAAACCTGTGAGGCCATGCCGGAGCTACCAGCAGAACAAACGAGCATTCCTTCAGTATCTTGGAGATTACTCTTGGAAGAAGAACTAGAGGCGGAAAAATATAGGCAGGATGATACTTCCAAGGAAGTGAAAATGCATCCACTGCCTCCGCCTGAGGATCCCGGGATCTGGATAGATATCTGGGAAGTTTCTTGTTTAGATGAGACGCCATCAGATCTATTTCTGGAAGTTCCCACATTTGAACAATCTGAAGAAATACCTCTGGGTGAAGAGACCATTCGCCCGGATGGAACATTTGGCGGCTGAGATAATCCGCTTCCCAATTGTCTACACCTGGGATATAAACCGCAGAGATTAGACAGGAGCTGGATTCCACCCAAACAAAAAAAAAATGAGATACTTCTTTCATAGCCAGAGGACTGTGAGTCCCTCCTTGATGATTGATGTATGCCACAGTTGTGACATTGTCTGTCTGAAAACAAATGAACGCTTCTCTCTACAGAAGAGGCGAAAACTGAAGAGCTCTGAAAATTGCACGGAGTTCCAAAATATTGATCGGTAATCTCACCTCCTGAGATTCCCAAACTCCTTGTGCCGTCAGAGATCCCCACACAGCTCCCCAACCTGTGAGACTTGTATCTGTTGAAATTACAGTCCAGGTCGGAAGCACAAAAAGAAGCCCCCTAAATTAAACAATGGTGATCTGTCCACCACGTTAGAGAGTGTCGAACAATCGGTTTTTAAAGATATAAATTGAGATATCTTTGTGTAATCCTTGCACCATTGATTCAGCATACAGAGCTGAAGAGGTCGCATGTGAAAACGAGCAAAGGGGATCGCGTCCGATGCAGCAGTCATAAGACCTAGAATTTCCATGCATAAGGGAAGGGAATGATTGTGACTGAAGGTTTCGACAAGCTGAAATCAATTTTAGACGTCTTTTGTCAGTTAAAGACAGAGTCATGGACACTGAATCTATCTGGAAACCCAGAAAGGTTACCCTTGACTGAGGAATCAATGAACTTTTTGGTAAATTGATCCTCCAACCATGATCTTGAAGAAACAACACAAATCGATTCGCATGAGATTCTTCGAATGAGAAGACTGAGCAAATACCAAGATAATCGTCCAAATAAGGAAATACCAAAACCCCGTTCTCTGAATACAGAAAGAAGGGCACCGAGAATCTTTGAAAAAAATTCTTGGAACTGAGGCTAGGCCAAACGGTAGAGCCACAAAACTGGTAATGCTTGTCTAAAAAGAGAATCTCAGACACTAAAAATGATCTGGATGAATCGGAATATGCAGATACACATCCTGTAAATCTATTGTAGACATATAATGCCCTTACTAAACAAAAGGCAGAATAGTCCTACAGTAACCATCTTGAATGTTGGTATCCTTACATAACGATTCAATATTGATAGATCTGGAACTGGTCTGAAGGAATTGACCTTCTTTGGTACAATGAAGAGATAAAATAAAACCCTAGTCCCTGTTCCAACCTTAGGGATTTTGTCCCAAAAAACTCTAATCTGTCAGATGGCACAGGATATAATTGCTTAAACGTTTAGAAGGAGTAAAAGAATTACCCAAATTATTCCATTCCCTGGAAATTACTTCAGAAAAAACATCAGGGAGATTAAACACTTCTGGAATAACTACAGGAGATTTAAAAAACCCTATTTAAATGTTTGGATTCAGTATCAAGAGGACCAGAATCCTCTATATCTAAAGCAATTAATACTTCTTTAAAATAAAGAACGAATAAATTCCATCTTGAACAAATACAAAGATTTATCAGCATCAACCTCTGAGACAGAAACCTCTGAACCAGAAGAACCATTATCAGTATCAGAATGATGATGTTCATTTAAAAATTCATCTGAAAAAAAGAGAAGTTTTAAAGGACTTTTATGTAAACTAGAAGGAGAAATAACAGACATAGCCTTCTAAATGGATTTAAAAAATAAAATCTCTTATGTTTATCAGGAACACTCTGAAATTTAGATGTTGACGGAACAGCAACAGGTAATATAACAGTACTAAAGGAAATTTTATCTGCATTAATAAGTTTGTCATGACATGCAATACAAACAACAGCTGGAGAAACAGATACCAAAAATGAATAGCAGATACACTTAGCTTGGTAGCTCCAGCCCCGGCAGTGATTTTCCTAAAGTATCTTCTGACTCAGTTGCAACGTGGAACATCTTGCAATATGTAATAGAAAAAACAACATATAAAGCAAAATTGAACAAAATCCTTAAATGACAGTTTCAGGAATGGGAAAAAAATGCCAGTGAACAAGCTTCTAGCAACCAGAAGCAATAAATAATGAGACTTAAATAATGTGGAGACAAAAGCGACGCCCATATTTTTTTAGCGCCAAACAAGACGCCCACATTATTTGGCGCCTAAATGCTTTTGGCGCCAAAAATGACGCCACATCCGGAACGCCGACTTTTTTGGCGCAAAATAACGTCAAAAAAATGACGCAACTTCCGGCGACACGTATGACGCCGGAAACGGAAAAGAATTTTTGCGCCAAAAAAATCCGCGCCAAGAATGACGCAATAAAATGAAGCATTTTCAGCCCCCGCGAGCCTAACAGCCCACAGGGAAAAAAGAGTCAAATTTTTGAAAGGTAAGAAAAAATGATTAATTCAAATGCATTATCCCAAATATGAAACTGATTGTCTGAAAAATAAGGAAAGTTGAACATTCTGAGTCAAGGCAAATAAATGTTTGAATACATATATTTAGAACTTTATAAACAAAGTGCCCAACCATAGCTTAGAGTGTCACAGAAAATAAGATTTACTTACCCCAGGACACTCATCTACATGTTTGTAGAAAGCCAAACCAGTACTGAAACGAGAATCAGCAGAGGTAATGGTATATATAAGAGTATATCGTCGATCTGAAAAGGGAGGTAAGAGATGAATCTCTACGACCGATAACAGAGAACCTATGAAATAGACCCCGTAGAAGGAGATCACTGCATTCAAATAGGCAATACTCTCCTCACATCCCTCTGACATTCACTGCACGCTGAGAGGAAAACCGGGCTCCAACTTGCTGCGGAGCGCATATCAACGTAGAATCTAGCACAAACTTACTTCACCACCTCCATCGGAGGCAAAGTTTGTAAAACTGAATTGTGGGTGTGGTGAGGGGTGTATTTATAGGCATTTTAAGGTTTGGGAAACTTTGCCCCTCCTGGTAGGAATGTATATCCCATACGTCACTAGCTCATGGACTCTTGCTAATTACATGAAAGAAAGAGTCCTTTCAGTCACCAGGGATACACTTCAAAAAAATGTAGATAAGTTAGAATGGGAAGGCACTGTACTTGAAAAACAATGGCAATATGGCAATATATTCATGACAAAGTTTGAAATAGTTTGTACCACCTTGCTTCGGTAAACATGGGTAATACTATTAAAATAATATAGAAGACCGGTTCCTATTATAGAGAAGGACAGAACAGGAATTAATAGTATAGTTTGAGAATCTGAACAGAGTACATCCCACTATTATTAACTATAAGGCATCACAGATTGATTTCCTTGACCTAAATATTGTAAGAAATTACCACTCTTTAAGGAACAATGAATCCACAGAAGAAGGCAGCACCTTGCAGTATAAAAATATATCTTTATTTCCACATGCTGGAATAAAACAGTGACTTTTCGGGTGGAACACCCTTAATCATACAATAATCATTTTGGCCTGCACCTGACAGTGGAGCTGAGTTACAACCTGTTCTAGTACTACTATTGCTCTTTAAGGAACAGGTGACAAACTCAAGACATACAAACAAGTGGTCATTAAAAAGACTGGTACATGAGTTATGTAGAAGAAACAAAATAACATACAAATAGTGCAATTCAATATAAACAACTATACTACATTAACAAAACTATTAATATGATACCTTACCTCTATAATAGTCCTTTATAAATACTAATTCTAAACCAATATCTTTTTGGGATTTCATTCTCTGATGGGCTAGTGTTCCTAGACTTCCTGGCTGTGGGTCTCTGAGCTGTATGGACTTCTCTAGGACTGGTATCTGGTTCACGGTTCTCTAAGGAGTTCAACTCTGCACTGTCCCAAAGCTACTGCCTTTCCAACATTCAACTCTCAGCAGTCCCCAGAACTGTTGCTTCCGCTCTCAGATCTATGTATATAAAACTGATCTGGCTATCCCTCCTACAGCCAACCCAGGATGTTTCTTTGGGGGTAGGGAGATAACATAATTTATATAAGAACTTACCTGATAAATTAATTTCTTTCATATTGGCAAGAGTCCATGAGCTAGTGACATATGGGATATACAATCATACCAGGAGGGGCAAAGTTTCCCAAACCTCTAAATGCCTATAAATAAACCCCTCACCACACCCACAATTCAGTTTAACGAATAGCCAAGTAGTGGGGTGATAGAAAAAAGAGTAAATAAGCATACAAAAAAGAGGAACTGGAAATATAATTGTGCTTTTATACAAAAAAATCATAACCACCAGAAAAAGGATGAGTCTCATGGACTCTTGCCAATATGAAATATATGAATTTATCAGGTAAGTTCTTACATAAATTATGTTTTCTTTCATGTAATTGGCAAGAGTCCATGAGCTAGTGATGTATGGGATACAAATACCAAAGGTGTGGAAGTCCACAGAAGAGTCACCAGAAAGGGAGTGATACAATAAAAACAGCCATTTTCCACTTAAAAAAATAAAATCCACAAAAAATAAGTTTTTCTCATAAATTGAAAGAAAAAAAACTTAAAACATTAGCAGAAGAATCAAACTGAAACAGCTGCCTGAAGAACTTTTCTACAAAATACTGCTTCAGAAGAAGCAAATACATCAAATGGTAAAATTTTGTAAATGTATGCAAAGAAGACCAAGTTTCTGCTTTGCAAATCTGATCAACTGAAGCTTCATTCTTAAAAGCCCAAGAAGTGGAGCCTTATCTAGTAGAATGAGCTGTGATCCTCTGAGGTGGGGACTGTCCCGCCTCCAAATAATCTTTATGAATCAAAAGCTTTAACCAAGATACCAAAGAAATGGCAGAATCTTTCTAACCTTTCCTAGAACCAAGAAATACACTAGAAGTCTTCCTGAAATCTTTAGTAGCTTCAACATAATATTTCAAAGCTCTTACAACATCCAAAGAATGCAAAGATCTTTCAAGAGCATTCTTGGGATTAGGACACAGGGAAGGAACAACAATTTCCCTACTATTGTTGTTAGAATTCACAACCTTAGGAAGAAATTTAAACGAAGTCCGCAAAACAGCCTTATCATGATGGAAAATCAGAAAAGGAAACTCACAAGAGAGAGCAGACAATTCGGAAACTCTTCTAGCTGAAGAGATAGTCAAAAGAAACAACACTTTCCAAGAAAGTAGTTTAATATCCAAAGAATGCATAGCATCAAAAGGAGGAGCCTGCAAAGTCTTCAAAACCAAATTAAGACTCCAAGGAGGAGAGATTGATATAATAACAGGCTTAGCTATCTTTCTATGAAATAAAACAGAGAGCAGAGATTTGTCCCTTCAAAGTACTTGCAGACAAACCTTTATCCAAACCATCCTGAAGAAACTGTAAAATTCTAGGAATTATAAAAGAATGCCAGGAAAATTTATGAGAAGAACTCGATAATTGTCAGGATCCTCCTAGCTGACAACCTATTTTTCTGTGTCGTTATACTGTTTCTTTAAATTTCAATTATCTTTTCCATCCAGCCTATAAATTTCCCAGTATCCTTTACTTCATTGCTTGGTATTGGATTTTCTCCTGATCTAGCTACTGAACAACTCACAGTTGTTATTACTTTAAAACCACCTTGAACTTTGTGTAATTCAACTTTTGACAAGTTCTAAAGTTATTGTTCTCACTCGCCTGCTTACCACACTCAGGCTTCGCTATTACCGCTATACGTAGCACCTTTACTACGTTCCTTTCCGGATCTCCTTCTACAGCCAGCAGTACTGGGATTCCTCCGCGGTGACGTCACACGCCAGCTTCACGGAACTCACCAGCTCCTCACTGCTTCTACCGCTCCGGATTTTTTCACACAGGTCAGTCCTCTTGCCTTCCTGAGTACCGAAGAAAACTCTCAAGTACTCGCTAGCTTTTCTCTTGTCATAATTATCGCTACACCACCTACGACCTGTGTATATATAAATCTAGTGACATACCATATTCTCTTATTTTTGCCTTAAGAAAGATTGTTACTACTAATGCCGGTTAAGAATACATTTACTGCCTTAATATATTTTTGCCTATTTTTTCTTTTGCATATTAAGTTTTTCCTATTGGTTTGCAGAATAGTTCCCTGCTGCACATATTTCACACTGTGATACTTGATGCAGGAATAGAGTTCTATTTACCATTATTCCAATTACAACAACTGCTATTTGTTAATGGGGTTTGCAAATCACCTCTTAGGTGATTCATTTGCTCATCCCACACATTCTAGCTACAAACCATATACTATAAGTATCTCAGCAGCTGAGGCTCACAATATATGTAACACTTATTTCTTTAGTGTTCTAGTTCGCCTGACAGAAT
Organism: Bombina bombina; assembly: GCF_027579735.1. Lineage (NCBI taxonomy): Eukaryota > Metazoa > Chordata > Amphibia > Anura > Bombinatoridae > Bombina > Bombina bombina. The sequence goes on from NC_069499.1 coordinate 1,136,249,893, forward strand.
ACCAAGCCATTTAACAAAATGAACCCAGCTGAGATGACTACACTTCTGCAGACTCTAACTCAAAGAGTAGATTCCTTGACTGAAGGTTTAAATACACTTAGAGCTGAAAACACTGCACTTAAAGCTTACATTAAGGATTATATTGAGACAAAATTACATACTCCTGAACCACAAGTCAGTTTACCTGAAAAATTCTATGGTGATAGGGCACACTATAGGGACTTTAAGAATTCATGCTTACTTTTATTTACATTGAAAACTCAATCTTACCCCACTGACAGAATTAGAGTCCTAACAACTATATCATTCCTAAGGGGGGAACCACGAAGTTGGGCAAACAGTTTTTTTGAATCTAATGACACCATATTAGACTCTGTGGAGAATTTCTTCTCTGCAATGGGTCAATTATACGAAGACCCATTCAAACAACAAACTGCAGAAACTGCCCTTAGGGCACTTAAACAGAAAAAAAGAATGGTGGAAGATTATATAGCTGACTTTAAGAGGTGGGCAAAAGACTCAGAGTGGAACAATTTATCCTTAAGGAATCAGTTCCGCCTGGGTCTTTCAGACGCGGTTAAGGATGAATTGTCCCGAACTGACATGCCCCCCACTCTAGAGGGTTTGATAAATCTAAGCATCACAATAGATAGACGCTTACGAGAAAGACAACATGAAAGATCATATCCTGATTCTTACACAAAGAAAACCACTAGTGTTACACCTTCTATCTCCACTGCTAAGTCACACTCTGAACCGATGGATATTGGGTTTCTCAAAGCCCCTTTAACCGCACAAGAAAAGACCAGAAGGAGAGAAAATAACCTTTGTCTCTACTGTGCATCAGATGAGCATACAGTAAAAGAATGCCCAGTTCTCCAGAAATCTAACAGGGGTAAGTCCCTACTATTTTCCACCTGTTGCAATACTTATGATAATAGAAGTGCCTACTGTAAACTTTCACTTCTTTTCCAGTGGGATCTCCATCGTCTCCACGTCCCCGCAATTATTGACTCAGGAGCTACTGCTTGCTATATTGATAAAGAATATACCCTTAAAAATAAAATTCCACTTATGTAGAAAAAGTCTCCCGTTTTATTAAGAGGTATTGATGGTAACCCTATCTCATCAGGTCCAGTAGCCTATCAAACTATCCCTCTCTTAGTTAGTTCCACAGATCATCACAGAGAATACCTTACATTTGATGTAATCTCCTCTCCGGTATCTCCGGTTATACTTGGTTTAAATTGGCTAACCTTACATAATCCTAGTATCTCCTGGGATACTCTCTCTGTAACTTTTGACTCAAAATTCTGTTTAACAACTTGTTTCCCAATCAGTATTATGCATACTTCCACCACTGATTTAGATTTCCACCTACCTAATGAGTATAGGGATTTTGCTGATGTCTTCTCCAAAACTGAGTCAGAAACACTTCCACCCCACAGGAAATACGACTGCCCCATAGAGCTAGTCCCTGGAGCACAGATTCCTTATGGCCACATTTTCCCTCTATCTAAACCTGAACTTACACACCTTAAAAGCTATCTTGAGGATAACTTAAGGAAGGGATACATACGGCCATCTACTTCACCAGCAGGTGCCGGTATGTTTTTTGTAAAAAATAAAGACGGCAGTTTACGCCCTATAGTTGACTACCGACAGCTAAATAAGGTGACAATAAAAAATCGGTACCGCTTATCCCAGAGTTAATAGAGAGATTGGAAGGGGCTAAATTTTTTACAAAATTAGATCTAAGGGGAGCGTACAATCTAATCCGAGTAAGAAGTGGTGATGAGTGGCTGACGGCTTTTCGTACTCGCTACGGTCTGTACGAATATACCGTAATGCCGTTTGGGCTATGTAACGCCCCGGCCACCTTCCAGCACCTAATAAATGACTTATTCAGAGATTTTCTTGACGTTTTCCTAGTCATTTATTTGGATGACATTCTGATCTACTCAAAAACTCTAACTCAGCACATATCACATGTCAGACAGGTACTCTCGAGATTAAGAACTAACTACCTGTATGCAAAACCTGAGAAATGCATATTCAATTCGAATAAAATAACCTTTTTAGGCTACGAAATAAGTTCTATGGGTATACGTATGGAGGAAGCTAAGATTCAGGCTATTATTGATTGGCCTATCCCCAAATGCAGAAAAGAGGTTCAGAGTTTTCTCGGTTTCGCGAACTTCTATCGCAAATTTATCAAAAACTTCTCTAATATTGTTAAACCCTTAACAAATCTTACCAAACAAAATATACCTTTCCATTGGGATCAGCTTACTCAAGAGGTTTTTGATCATTTGAAAAGCAGGTTCACAACAGCTCCTATCCTCAAATTTCCGAATCCTGATTTGCCTTTTGTTCTCAAGGTAGACGCTTCTGATGTCGCCGTGGGAGCCGTCCTCTCTCAACGCCAAGCCTTAGATCAACCTCTACATCCAGTGGCCTTCTATTCTCACGGTTTGTCCCCTCCTGAACAAAACTATCCTATTGGAGATAAAGAGCTTTTGGCCATTAAGATGGCACTTGAACACTGGCGACATCTCTTGGAGGGTACCAAGATACCAACTTTAATTTATACGGACCACCGTAATCTGCAATATCTCAAATCTACAAAGACTCTCTCGGCTAGACAAGTACGATGGAACCTTTTTTTTTCTAGATTCAACTATCAGATTGTTTACCGTCCCGCAAACAAAAATCATAAGGCAGATGCACTTTCAAGGCTTCCGAATTATATCCGCTCAAAATCCTCAGAAGAAAGCATTATACCTCCTGAAAATTTCATCTCCTTCGTTATTGACTCTGAATCCTACCTAAAAGGAGAACAACTACATGATACAAACAAACCTTTACAGCTACTACAGAAAAGACATAACGGTCTCTACTATTTTCAGGACAAATTGTACATTCCACCCACTCTACGTCAGATGGTTCTTGAATCCTCACATGACTCTGTACTCACAGGTCACCCTGGTGTTAGGAAGACTCAAGAACTTTTAGGAAGGAATTACTGGTGGCCGGGTAATGTCGCGAGACGTGAGGACCCATATACTCTCCTGTAGAAAATGTACCATATCAAAAAGGTCAAAACATTCTCCTTATGGGTTGTTAATTCCTCTTCCTACACCCAGTAGGCCTTGGCTAGATATTGCCGTTGACTTTATCGTTGACTTACCTAAATCATTCAATAACACAACCATCCTGGTTATTGTTGACTTATTCAGCAAAATGTGTCATTTTGTTCCATATCACAAACTTCCCACAGCATCTGAATCCGTCCAACTTCTCATCTCTAATGTCTTCAAATACCACGGAATACCTGATAGCATCACCAGTGACAGAGGAACTCAATTCTCTAGTAAATTGTGGTTTGAATTTTGTAAAACCTTTGGAATAAATAAAAGATTAAGCACCGCATATCATCCTCAGTCAAACGGCCAAACTGAAAGGTCAAACCAGTGGCTGGAGCAATTTCTCAGGACTTACTGCTCATCTCAACCTCAAAATTGGTCCACTCTTCTACCATACGCTGAGTTCTGTTTTAATAACACCGTCCATTCCACTACAAAAGAAACCCCCTTCTTCGTGAATTATGGGTTCCATCCGAGGTTTCAAATTCTACCCAATCTCCAGACTCCTTCATTGATTGTTTCAGAACTAGCAGATGTGATTTCTTCTAATTTCACTACCATAAAGGCCCGTATCGATGAGGCTAAAAGAATTCAAAAGTATTACTACGATAGGAAAAGGACTCCACCACCGGTTTATTCTGTAGGTGACTTGGTGTGGTTATCCACGAAAAACCTCAACATGAACACTCCTTCTAAAAAACTCTCTCCTCTGTTCATTGGGCCTTATCCTATATCACATATCGTTAACCAGAATGCTGTTCGTCTTTGACTTCCAGATTCGTTCAAGGTTCATTCAACTTTTCACGTTTCACTGATAAAACCATACAGAGCTCTCAGGGATTCTCTTCCTTCTTCATTGGCTGTTCCCTTGGTAGTGGATCCAAATACCGAATATGAGGTACACTCCATCCAGGACTCAAGACTTTCCCGTGGAATTCTCCAATATCTGGTTCGCTGGAAGGGCTATTCTCCAGAGGATGACTCCTGGGAGCCTGCCTGCAACATATCTGCTCCCAGACTTGTTGCCTTGTTCCATCGTAGGAACCCAGATCGTCCTCGACCCTGAGCACCGGAGTTGCTCCTTGAAGGGGGGGTCCTGTCAGGATCCTCCTAGCTGACAACCTATTTTTCTGTGTCGTTATACTGTTTCTTTAAATTTCAATTATCTTTTCCATCCAGCCTATAAATTTCCCAGTATCCTTTACTTCATTGCTTGGTATTGGATTTTCTCCTGATCTAGCTACTGAACAACTCACAGTTGTTATTACTTTAAAACCACCTTGAACTTTGTGTAATTCAACTTTTGACAAGTTCTAAAGTTATTGTTCTCACTCGCCTGCTTACCACACTCAGGCTTCGCTATTACCGCTATACGTAGCACCTTTACTACGTTCCTTTCCGGATCTCCTTCTACAGCCAGCAGTACTGGGATTCCTCCGCGGTGACGTCACACGCCAGCTTCACGGAACTCACCAGCTCCTCACTGCTTCTACCGCTCCGGATTTTTTCACACAGGTCAGTCCTCTTGCCTTCCTGAGTACCGAAGAAAACTCTCTAGTACTCGCTAGCTTTTCTCTTGTCATAATTATCGCTACACCACCTACGACCTGTGTATATATAAATCTAGTGACATACCATATTCTCTTATTTTTGCCTTAAGAAAGATTGTTACTACTAATGCCGGTTAAGAATACATTTACTGCCTTAATATATTTTTGCCTATTTTTTCTTTTGCATATTACGTTTTTCCTATTGGTTTGCAGAATAGTTTCCTGCTGCACATATTTCACACTGTGATACTTGATGCAGGAATAGAGTTCTATTTACCATTATTCCAATTACAACAACTGCTATTTGTTAATGGGGTTTGCAAATCACCTCTCAGGTGATTCATTTGCTCATCCCACACATTCTAGCTACAAACCATATACTATAAGTATCTCAGCAGCTGAGGCTCACAATATATGTAACACTTATTTCTTTAGTGTTCTAGTTCGCCTGACAATAATAAATCTTCCTTGAAACAGACTTACGAGCCTGTAGCATAGTATTAATCACTGAGTCAGAGAAACCTCTATGACAAAGCACTAAGCATTCAATTTCCATACCTTCAAATTTTACGATTTGATATCCTGATGGAAAAATGGCCCTTGAGACAGAAGGTCTGGCCTTAAAGGAAGTGACCAAGGCTGGCAACTGGACATCCAAACAAGATCTGCATACCAAAACCTGTGAGGCCACGCTGGTGCTATTAAAAACACATACAATTCTTCCATAATGATCTTGAAAGAAGAACTAGAGGCAGAAAGATATAAGCAGGTTGGTAAAACCATGGAACTGCTAAAGCATCCACCATCTCCACCTGAGGATCCCCGGACCTGGACAGGTACCTGGGAAGTTTCTTGTTTAGATGAGAAGCCATCAGGATCTATTTCTGGAAGACCCCACATCTGTACAATCTGACAAAATACATCTGGATGGAGAGACCACTCCCCCGGATGTAAGATCTGACGGCTGAGATAATCCGCTTCCCAATTGTCTACACCTGGAATACGCACTGCATAAATTAGACAAGAGCTGGATTCTACCCAAGAAAGTATCCAAGATACTTCTTTCATAGCTAGGGGACTGCGAGTCCCACCCTGATGATTAACATATGCCACAGTTGTGATATTGTCCATCTGAAAACAAATGAATGGTTCTTCCTATCTAATGGATCCTTAAAAGAAGTACTATCTTCCATAGAAATAGTAGTATGCTTAGCAAGAGTACCTTAGGGACTTTTTCCCAAAACTCTAATTTAGCCACTGGTAAAGGATACAACTTTTTAAACCTTGAAAAAGGAACAAAAGAAGTACCAGGCTTAGACCATTCCTTAGTAATCACATCAGAAATAGCATCAGGAACAGGAAAACCCTCAGGAGTAGTCACAGGATGTTTATATACATAATTTAAACATTTACTGGATTTAATATCAAGAGGACCAGACTCCTCAATATCCAAAGTTATCATCACTTCTTATAACAAAGAACGAATATACTCAATCTTAAAAAGATCAGATGATTTATCAGTGTCAATGTCTGAAGTAGGATCTTCTGAGTCAGAGAGATCTTCATCAGAGGAGGATATATCAGTATATTGCCGGTCATTACATATTTCATCAGTATTATGAGAAGTTTTAAAAGACCTTCTACGTTTATTTGAAGGCGGTATAGCAGCCATAGCCTTCTGCATCACATCAGCAATATAATTTTTCATATCAACAGGGATATCATGTACTTTAGATGTTGAAGGAACAACAGTTTCTGTACTAGCACTAATAGAAACCTTTTCTGCATGCAAAAGCTTATCATGACAACTATGACATATTACAGCTGGAGATACTGTATAATCTCCACTAGCTTACAACAGATACACTTAGCTTTGGTAGAACTGTGTTCCGGTAGCATGGTTCCTACAGCAGCTTCTGAGACAGGATCAGATTGAGACATCTTGTAAAATGTAAAAAAGAAAAAATAACATGTAAACAGAAATATCTTATTTCCACATATAGCAATTTCAGGAATGGGACAAAATGTAAATGCTAAAATTGGCAAAAAAAAAGCAAATAGCATAGCCCTCTAAGCATAAAGAAGACAAGGAGCATATAGGAAGTGGGGTTAAATAAAACAAAAAATTTTGGCTCCAAGTATTACGCACGACGCAAAAGGAAGTTGAGACATTTTTTGGCACCAACAAACATCCGGAAATGACGGAACTCACGTCATAACAAACACAATTTTGCGCCAAACAACCGAGCATTAACTAAGACGCAGGAAATGACGAACTTGCATAATTACAGACGCACATTCGCACCAAAAAATATTCTCGCGCCAAGAATGACGCAATAAATAACAGCATTTTGCGCCCTCGCAAGCCTAATTTGCCCGCAAGTTTTCCAAAGAAAAAACAAGTTGAAAAAAAGACTATACCCCAGGTAAGACAAACTTCCTAAAACATGATTCCCATAACGGGAAATATACAAAGACCTCACTCATGGCAAATATAAGTAAAATACATATATTTAAAACTTTATAATAATACATAAAGCGCCAAACCATAGCTGAAAGTGTCTTAAATAATGATACATACTTACCGAAAGACACCCATCCACATATAGCAGATAGCCAAACCAGTACTGAAAACTATCAGCAGAGGTAATGGTATATAAGAGTATATCGTCGATCTGAAAAGGGAGGTAGGAGATGAATCCTTACGACCAATAACAGAGAACCATTGAAAAGATTTCCCACGAGGGAAACCATAAAATCAAATAGGCGATACTCTCTTCTCATCCCTCTGACAAACACTGTACTCTGAGAGGAACTGGGCTTCAGAATGTTTAGAAGCGCTTATCATATAGGAAATCATAAAAATCAAGCACAAACTTTCTTCACCACCTCCATAGGAGGCAAAGTTTGTAAAAACTGAATTGTGGAAGTGGTGAGGGGTGTATTTATAGGCATTTTGAGGTTTGGGAAACTTTGCCCCTCCTGGTAGGATTGTATATTCCATACTAGCTCATGGACTCTTGCCAATTACATGAAAGAAATATATGTTTCAAAATACTAAACTTGTACAAGTGTCCTTTTATTTGCAATATAAAGTTTGTATTACCTGAAATTACTATAATAAAAGCTGTATCAGTGACAAACATATGTTTTCTGTGCATACCATGTTTTCAACCACAACTTATTAGAGCTTAATTAGTGTTATTAGTTAATGAGTCTTAGCACTCTATAAATGTGTGGTGTTTGATTATAGTTGTGCAGACCATCCATAACATATGTTTGTATGCTGCTGAACAGTAATACATCTTCCTACAAAAAAAATTTGATAATGAAAGAATATTTTAAAATAAAACATTATTAAAATGTGTAAAGCATATGTGCACATTTCATTGTAACTATTATTGATCCTTGATATAAATTTCCCAAAATAATGTTCTAATAAATTATTTACTACATAATCTATCATAAATTTATTCAATAAAATGTACTTTCTTGTTTATGTATATTATATAAACTACCATCCTATACTATAAAAGGCCAAGTGTGTTTGTCCGAAGCTGTCATGCGCAGTAGAGACAGCACGCGACAAACACACTGGCCTAAGTCCCTACCTGTTCTGCCGACTGCGCTGAGCAAAAGTGGGCGTGGCCGAGCGTGAAGGGGGCGTGGCCTAACGTGAAGGCCCGTGAAGGGGCGGAGCCTAGCGTGAAGGCCCGTGAAGAGAGCTCAAACAGCTCAAGAGAGGGTGGAGGGATGTGGGGAGAGGGGGGAGATGTGGAGTGAGGGGGGAGATGTGGAGAGATGTGGGAGATGTGGAGTGAGGGGGGAGATGTGGAGTGAGGGGGGAGATGTGGAGTGAGGGGGGAGATGTGGAGAGAGGGGAGAGATGTGGAGAGATGTGGGGAGATGTGGAGAGAGGGGGGAGATGTGGGGAGAGGGGGGAGATGTGGAGTGAGGGAGGGGGAGATGTGGAGAGAGGGGGGAGATGTGGAGAGAGGGGGGAGATGTGGAGAAAGGGGAGAGATGTGGGGAGATGTGGAGAGAGGGGGAGATGTGGAGAGAGGGGGGAGATGGGGAGAGATGTGGGGAGAGGGGGGAGATGTGGAGAGAGGGGGGGAGATGTGGGGAGAGAGAGAGGGGGGAGAGAGAGGGGGGAGTTAGAGGGGGAGAGAGAGAGGGGAAAGAGAGAGGGGGGAGAGAGAGAGACAGAGAGAGAGGGGGGAGAGGGAGAGAGAGAGAGGAGAGAGAGAATGAGAAAGAGAGGGGGAGAGAGAGAGATGGGGGAGAGAGGGAGAGAGAGAGAGAGGGGGGGAGGGGAGAGAGATAGAGAGAGAGGAGAGACACAGAGAGAGGGGAGAGAGAGAGAGGGGAGAGAGAGGGGGGAGAGAGAGAGGGGGGAGAGAGAGAGGGGGGAGAGAGAGGGGGGGGAGAGATAGAGGGGCAAGAGAGAGAGGAGAGACAGAGGGGGGAGAGAGAGAGAGAGAGAGAGAGGGGGGAGAAAGAGAGAGAGAAGAGAGAGAGAGGGGGGAGAGAGAGAGGGGGGAGAGAGAGAGAGGGGAGAGAGAGAGAGGGGGGAGAGAGAGAGAGAGAGAGAGGGTGGAGAGAGAGAGAGAGAGGGGGAGAGAGAGAGGGGGAGAGAGAAAGAGAGGGGGAGAGAGAGAGAGAGAGAGAGAGAGAGGGGGGGGGGGAGAGGGAGGGAGAGAGTGGAGGGAGAGAGGGGGAGAGAGAGAGAGGGGAGAGAGAGAGAGGTTAGAGAGAGAGGGGAGAGAGAGAGAGGGGGGAGAGAGAGAGAGAGAGGGGGGAGAGAGAGAGAGGGGGGAGAGAGAGAGGGGAGAGAGATAGAGGGGAGAGAGATAGAGGGGAGAGAGAAAGAGAGAGGCGAGAGAGAGAGAGAGGGGGGGAGAGAGAGAGAGAGATAGAGGGGAGATAGAGAGAGGGGAGAGAGAGAGAGAGGGGTGAGATAGAGAGAGGGGAGAGAGAGAGAGGGGAGAGAGAGAGAGAGAGGGGAGAGAGAGAGAAAGGGGGGAGAGAGAGAAAGAGAGAGAGAGAGGGGGGAGAGAGAGAGGGGAGCGAGAGAGAGAGAGAGAGAGAGAGGGGGAGATGGAGAGAGAGAGGGGGAGAGAGCGCAAAAGAGAGGGGGGAGAGAGAGAAAGCAAAAGAGAGTGGGAGGGAGAGAACGCCAGGGGTGGGACCACTGTACTGCAAAAAATGGCCCGTGTGAACGGGCTTTAGGACTAGTATATAATAATAAACAAATTTTTCAATATACAGGTATATGTTATTAAACAATAGTTAGGATTAGGGGTGGACCTACTGCCGGTGCCGCTCCACTGGGACTGGGGCTGGAATAGAGTGAAGTGGAATAGAGTAAAGTGGGTGGGATTGGATTACGATGAGTCATAAGTCAGCCAGTTAGGAGAATTGAACTATGCTTTAGTTAGTTGCAGGAGTGGAGCTATCCGTCTATCACATTTTGAGCGGCCACCCACACCTGTGAGGTGTGAAGAGTATGGAGACAGTGGAATCTCCGCTGGAAAACAGGGAACAGTCTGTAACATTTGGTGTTCAGTTCAGGTGACGGTCATCAAGCAGTTACCAACAGGTCAGGAAATGTATAAATAAAACGTCTGGTGGTCCCATATGATTTATTGCCAATTAATATCCTCGTTTTTCTGCAGTGTAGTAATACTTGTGCAACTTATGAAAAAATGTCCTGTTGCTGACACAATATCAACAATACATGAATACTTTTTCAGCAGGATATCTTTACATGAGTTGTACAAGTACTCTTATACTGCACTAAAACTAGTATCTATAAAGTGGGAGTAAATAACAGACTGACATTTTCTGTAAATGTAAATATCCCCACTCTCCCTGGGTTGCACAGGAATGTTACAGAAAATGTTTATATATATATATTTTCATTGTATTTATCATATTATCATGTGTCAGTGTAGTCACAGTTTGTTTGTTTTTAGCAGCACTGGGTCTTATACTAAGGGATATTGCTCACTGCAGTGTTTTTATGAGGACTTGGGATTTAACCTACTGGCAAATTATATATATATATATATATGTATATATATATATATATAGACAACGGTAAAGAACTTGATCCCAGGCGAGGTATTTAAAAGCACAAAAAGTCTTTATTAGATTCCACTTGTGGTAAAAGCATAAGGAGGTACCAAAACACATAAAAAGAATAATCACACGAAAGCATAGGCTAACATGTTTCGGCCTGATGCCGTAGTCGTAGCTGGAGTAATGCAAGCGTGTGAAGCATTTAAAGGGACATCTGTTCAATGATAGGTCAAATAGAAACCAATCATGAAGCTTCATTTTAAGTGTGTGTGAATTCAGACATTTAACCCGTTAGTTACCAAAAAGATACATAGAAAACTTTGCACATCGTTTTTTCATAAATACAAAAATGCATACTTAAATTATAGACATTTTAGCCTGAAGGACAATTACATGAGTAATGTACATAAACTTTTAAACTTAAGATCTATATAATACTTAGTAATTATGTATCAAGTTAATAAATAAATAAATAAATCAAGTCAAAGGGAGCAATTCAAAAGAAGCAGTACTATTGCTGATACATATATATAGGGTCAAACTGGCACAATTACGAGTCTATACAACATGATAAAATGAACAAATTCTGCATATGGAATGGAATATCATAAGCATGGAAATAATAATAATAAATAAATTGAAAAGGCTCAATTCCGTATAGAGCTAAAATAAAACTTTTCCTTTATTAAAATGTCCGATGCTTATGTTGGTAACCACCCTCAATCTCTGTATGCAGCGCAGTGTTCATACACACTGTTAAACCGATTTTCACAGTTAAATAAGTGGGGGTAAACAGATAAATAAATGAATGAAATGTCAATCAATACAAAACAACTCTCTTATTTTGGTTGGTATTAATAAACAGTAAAGATGAAAATATACTAGAATGGAAGGACGTTAGTGTAGATTACAGCATAATAATAATAGTCATATGTGACTGTACGTGTATACACTAGTGAAAAATGAATATAACACATTTTAGTATTTGTATTTTGAAATTTGTAGTTGTATTTGGTATTGAATGTTGACTGAATATACAATCAGCCCAAAGGTGGACACAGATATGATAAACCTGATCTATTTCCAATAATTGATTAAGTCATATTCTGAGTTGAGGCCCTTGGGCACGCGTGTTTGCAATCTAAAGATCCAAAACATTTCGCGTTTCCCCAAAGCCTCATCTCTATTACCACCTCTAGGGGGGTGTTTAACCCATTCAATAGCTTGCCATCTTAGTGTGTTATTATTTTTATTATGTATGTTTTTGAAATGTTTCACCAAGGGTGTGGTTGCTTCACCAGTCTTAATAGAGGAAAGATGATTCCTTATCCTCGTATTGACATCTGTCGTGGTGAGACCCACATATTGAAGGTTACATTGGATACAAGTCAGGACATAAATGACATAGGAGGATGTACAGTTAAGGCAGGAATCAATGCTAAACTCCTCACCAGTCACTGTTGACTGAAATTTGTTTGAGAGGGTAGCAAATTCACAAGGTCTACATCTAGACTTGCCACACCTGTACATCCCCCTATGTCTAAGCCAAGACCCACTCGGGGGATCAGCTGGACTAGGAAGTTCAGAGGGAGACAAATAGTTCCCTATGGTCTTACTCTTTCTGTAGGAACAGCGTAAGCCTTGTTCCACACATTTAATCAATTTGTTATCAGCCACTAGAAGTGCAAAATGTTTTTTCACTATTTTGCATATACTTCTATATTCTTCGCTGTACTCAGTTACAAAAGTAACCTGGTCACTTTGAGTGGAAACACATTTTTTGATTTTGGACTGTTGTAACAATGTCTGTCTGTCAAGTCTGTCTACTTGTGTTTGTGCTCTCTCTAATACATGCTTCGGATAACCCCTATGTTTTAATCTCTCTTTCATTTCAGTTCTTTGCTTTATATAGGCTTTTTCCTCGGTACAGTTTCTTTTGATCCGTATAAGCTGTCCCTTAGCAACCGCAAAAGGCACATGCCTGGGGTGACAACTCCTAGCATGTAAAATTGTATTTCTGGTAATGGGTTTTCTATACAGATCACTGACTATCTGTCCGTTACTTTTATGCATTAAAGTGAGATCTAAAAAATTGATACAGGTTTCATGTTTTTCAAATGTAAATTCAAGTCCCATCGAATTGTTATTCAGACCTTGTACAAACAAATCCACAGATTCGGTTTCTCCCTGCCAAATAAATAGCAGGTCATCGATATAACGTCTATAAAAGACGATGTTATTCTTGTAGGCATTTCTATCTCCATAGATGTGGGACAGCTCCCACCAACCCATAAAAAGGTTGGCGTAAGAGGGGGCAAATTTTTTATAGACGTTATATCGATGACCTGCTATTTATTTGGCAGGGAGAAACCGAATCTGTGGATTTGTTTGTACAAGGTCTGAATAACAATTCGATGGGACTTGAATTTACATTTGAAAAACATGAAACCTGTATCAATTTTTTAGATCTCACTTTAATGAATAAAAGTAACGGACAGATAGTCAGTGATCTGTATAGAAAACCCATTACCAGAAATACAATTTTACATGCTAGGAGTTGTCACCCCAGGCATGTGCCTTTTGCGGTTGCTAAGGGACAGCTTATACGGATCAAAAGAAACTGTACCGAGGAAAAAGCCTATATAAAACAAAGAACTGAAATGAAAGAGAGATTAAAACATAGAGGTTATCCGAAGCATGTATTAGAGAGAGCACAAACACAAGTAGACAGACTTGACAGACAGACATTGTTACAACAGTCCAAAAACAAAAAATGTGTTTCCACTCAAAGTGACCAGGTTACTTTTGTAACTGAGTACAGCGAAGAATATAGAAGTATATGCAAAATAGTGAAAAAACATTTTGCACTTCTAGTGGCTGATAACAAATTGATTAAATGTGTGGAACAAGGATTACGCTGTTCCTACAGAAAGAGTAAGACCATAGGGAACTATTTGTCTCCCTCTGAACTTCCTAGTCCAGCTGATCCCCCGAGTGGGTCTTGGCTTAGACATAGGGGGATGTACAGGTCTGGCAAGTCTAGATGTAGACCTTGTGAATTTGCTACCCTCTCAAACAAATTTCAGTCAACAGTGACTGGTGAGGAGTTTAGCATTGATTCCTGCCTTAACTGTACATCCTCCTATGTCATTTATGTCCTGACTTGTATCCAATGTAACCTTCAATATGTGGGTCTCACCACGACAGATGTCAATACGAGGATAAGGAATCATCTTTCCTCTATTAAGACTGGTGAAGCAACCACACCCTTGGTGAAACATTTCAAAAACATACATAATAAAAATAATAACACACTAAGATGGCAAGCTATTGAATGGGTTAAACACCCCCCTAGAGGTGGTAATAGAGATGAGGCTTTGGGGAAGCGCGAAATGTTTTGGATCTTTAGATTGCAAACACGTGTGCCCAAGGGCCTCAACTCAGAATATGACTTAATCAATTATTGGAAATAGATCAGGTTTATCATATCTGTGTCCACCTTTGGGCTGATTGTATATTCAGTCAACATTCAATACCAAATACAACTACAAATTTCAAAATACAAATACTAAAATGTGTTATATTCATTTTTCACTAGTGTATACACGTACAGTCACATATGACTATTATTATTATGCTGTAATCTACACTAACGTCCTTCCATTCTAGTATATTTTCATCTTTACTGTTTATTAATACCAACCAAAATAAGAGAGTTGTTTTGTATTGATTGACATTTCATTCATTTATTTATCTGTTTACCCCCACTTATTTAACTGTGAAAATCGGTTTAACAGTGTGTATGAACACTGCGCTGCATACAGAGATTGAGGGTGGTTACCAACATAAGCATCGGACATTTTAATAAAGGAAAAGTTTTATTTTAGCTCTATACGGAATTGAGCCTTTTCAATTTATTTATTATTATTATTTCCATGCTTATGATATTCCATTCCATATGCAGAATTTGTTCATTTTATCATGTTGTATAGACTCGTAATTGTGCCAGTTTGACCATATATATATGTATCAGCAATAGTACTGCTTCTTTTGAATTGCTCCCTTTGACTTGATTTATTTATTTATTCATTAACTTGATACATAATTACTAAGTATTATATAGATCTTAAGTTTAAAAGTTTATGTACATTACTCATGTAATTGTCCTTCAGGCTAAAATGTCTATAATTTAAGTATGCATTTTTGTATTTATGAAAAAACGATGTGCAAAGTTTTCTATGTATCTTTTTGGTAACTAACGGGTTAAATGTCTGAATTCACACACACTTAAAATGAAGGTTCATGATTGGTTTCTATTTGACCTATCATTGAACAGATGTCCCTTTAAATGCTTCACACTCTTGCATTACTCCAGCTACGACTACGGCATCAGGCCGAAACATGTTAGCCTATGCTTTCGTGTGATTATTCTTTTTATGTGTTTTGGTACCTCCTTATGCTTTTACCACAAGTGGAATCTAATAAAGACTTTTTGTGCTTTTAAATACCTCGCCTGGGATCAAGTTCTTTACCGTTGTCTAAATTTGTACCAGGATTTCCTAGTGCGAGGAGAAGCTCGCAGATTTAGCACCACCTGTTGACATGCTGGATTCACCTATGCTGTTGCCTGGTTACGACAGCAATCAAGTCGATTGGCCGTGACAAGGTCACGTGAGAGGACACTCCTCCCGGCACCACGGCGGAACGCCGTATTCGAACAAACAGAGAGCCAAAGGATTTCGGAGATCACGGTGGTTGTTCCAGACGCTGGAGGCACTAGGAGAGCGGTGAGTGGGCACAGCATATCGCTGTAATTGGGCATAGATTGCTCTAGGAGGTCCCACTAAGCACCGCTAGTGTCAGTAACACCGGGGATAGAGTCCGCCTCTGTTTGTTTGTTTGCATCATTGCTGTTATATACTGCATTACCAAGTGAACTATCACATATCACAGGAAGGAGATATATATCACGCTGAATCTTGCTTATAGTTTTACACCCTTTTGTGCAGTTTATTGAACTTCTTTCCTTTGATTATATATATATATATATATATATATATATATACACATACACTCACTGTGTGGCCACTTTATTAGGTACAACTACCGTCTAGGCATGGCTTCAACAAGATGATGAAAATGTTGTGGAGGTATTGTGTACCATGCAGACATGGGTGTGTCACACAACTCCTGGAGACCCAAAGATGTTCAATAGGATTGAGATCCGGGTACATAGCAGGCCATAGTGATGCAGGCTTTGTGCACCAGCGCATTATCCTGCTGGAAGTAACCATCTGCCTGAGGATAAAATTTGCACTTGGTTAGCAACTATGTTTACATACGCTGTGGCATTCAGACGTGAATCTAGGGGTATCACTGGACCCAATGTGTGCCAGGAAAACATTCCCCACACCATAATATCTCCCCGACCACCTTGCACAGTTTTCATAAGACATGACAGGTCCATGGAGTCATGCTGTTTTTGCCAAATTCTGAGCCTGCCATAAGCATCCCGCACTAGGAACTTGTCAGACCAAGCAA
Source organism: Bombina bombina (assembly GCF_027579735.1). Classification (NCBI taxonomy): domain Eukaryota; kingdom Metazoa; phylum Chordata; class Amphibia; order Anura; family Bombinatoridae; genus Bombina; species Bombina bombina. The sequence continues at coordinate 1,136,266,214 of NC_069499.1, forward strand.
CATTTTTCCAGTCTTCAATGGTCCAGTGCTGGTGTTGTTGTTCCCACAGAAGGCGTGCTCTCTTGTTCTTCTCTGATAGCAACGGCACTCGACGTGGCGCCGACTGTTGTAGCACATCCGCGACCAGGTGTGTCTAGTGGTGCATTTTTCTCCACAGAGGTTGAATTCTGATATGATTCGTGAAATGTAATTGTGGCCTGTCTGTTTTGCTTGCACAAGTCTAGCCATCCTCCTCTGACCTCTCTCATCAACAATAGTTTTTCTTCCACAGGGCTGCCGCTGACTGGATGTTTTTTGTTTATTGTACCATTCTTGATACACCCTTGAAACTGTAGTACATGAAAAGTTCAGGAGTACTGCTATTTCAGATATGCTTCATCCAGCACGTCTTGTACCTAAAATCATGCCATGTTCAAAGTCTATTAGACTAGACATTAGGCTACAACAACAGCTGGATGAAACATATTTCCTGCCAGTTGAAAGGATCTCCTGAGCAGTGTTTCCTCTAAGGCCAGTTTGTGAGAAGCCCAGTAGTGAAACCATTAATTAGAGTAATTAGCAAACACTACACAAAGCAGACTTCAAGGTGTGGTCCCCTTATTAACTGTTTCACTGCTGGGCTGCTCACAAAACTGGCCTTAGAGGGAACACTGCTCCTGAGGTAACCTTAAAGTTTTCTGTCCATCGGATCCTTACAAGAGGTACTGACTTTAAAAGAATGGTAGTCCGCCTAGCCACAGTGGAAATAACACTGTCTATCTTCAGAATAGTCTTCCAAAACTCCAATTTTTTAGTGGGTAAAGGAAACATGTTTTTGAATTTCGCAAAGGAAAAAAGGGAATGTCTGGTTTGTTCCATTCCTTGCTAATTAGCCCAGAAACTGCATCAGGAACCAGAAAGGTATATAGTCTTTTTTTGGGGCTGCCTTAAAAGATCTATCAATCTTTTTCAAAGATTGTAAAAACTTTCTGCAACAGAGCATGCGTGTGCTCCGATTTGAAATTAAAGGACAAATCTTCTGCTACTTAATAAGGGGGTCCTGGGTTTCCGAATAACTGTCCTCAGCTGAGGAGGATACTATTTATAATTGTACTCCTAGAGGGTACCTAGACAGGTCACTCCTTAGGGATGTCCCAGATGAGCCCAGGGACTGTGAAGAGTTCTCTTCTATCCTTTGCATGCATTTGTGTTTTACAGGTGGAGGCATGAAAGCCATTAGTTGGGACATTTCAGCGTAACTGTACTGTTTTAAGTTAGGAGACAGGTCCAAAGAACCTGGTGGGTAGCAAAATCCTAACTTCTCTGCTGCAAATGCAACACAGCATGACCCTGTCAAGCAAAAGACACAGACACAGCACATAGGTTACAAAGCTGAGTAGGACACACCAACACTTCCTTACATAGAAAAAAAAACATGAGAAGGGGTTAAATTTCCAGTAGATTGCCCATCTAAGGGATAAGTGTTATGTCCTAAGACTTTAGCTGCACTTGTTTGCCCTATAATGATTTAGAATAGTAGGGACATATTTCCAGTAGAAGTGCCCATCCTGTGTAGTATGCATGGATACAGGATCTAATCTATATATATATATATATATATATATATATATATATATATATATCATGCGGTATGAAGGCCATCGTACCCCATAACGTATACAGTAAAACGTATACAGTATATATATATATATATATATATATATATATATATATATATATATATATATATATATATATATATATATAAAAATGCATACCGGCAGACTGTCTGCTAGTACCTAAGATGGTGGTGACCAGTGGAGCGTGAGGGAGGGAAGAGAGTTGTTTGGGAAGGAACAGGTAGAGATCAGGGTGTGGGAGGTGTCAGGTTGGAGGGTAATTTCTACATTGCAGCTAAAATTAACCTTACAAGCTAAATGTTTAACCCCTTTACTGTCAGGAATAATAGAAGTGTGGTGCTCAGCTGCAATTAGCAGCATTCTAATTACCAAAAACCAATGGCAAAGCCATATATGTCTACTATTTATGAACAAAGGAGATCCCAGAGGACCTTTTACAATCATATGTGCCATCATTGCACAAGTGGTTTGTAAATAATTTCAGTGAAAAATACCAAAGTTTGTAAAAAAAATTAAAGATTTTTTTTATATGATCGCATTTGGCGGTGGCATTAAATATACCAAAATGGGCCTAGATCAATACCTTGGTTGCCTACTTACAAAAAATGTATAGTTTTGACAGATACAAATAAACAAGGCTCTATTTCTGTTTAAATGGAGTGATAGCAAAAATGCTAAAAATTCTCAAGTATTTTGGGCAAGTTCTTCTATGAAATTCCAGGTAGCGAAGGGGTTAAACATCTGTTGTGTGGGGTGCTTTGCCTTTGCCTTCTCCTGTAGGACTGGACTTTAATCCAACATGTGATGGTTTGTCGACTCTCACCATCTTATGAAAGAAAATCGTTTTAACAAAAAGCAAATAATTGTTTCGTTTAGTATAAATCAAGGGTTTTCAAACCTGTCTTAGGCTTCCCTAATAGGCCAGATTTTCAGAATATCTGAACTGGAGCAAAAGTGAAATAATCAGCTGATTAGTAATCACCCAAGGTAATCCTGAAAGATTTAACAGTGTTTGCTTTGAAACCCAGAACATGCTGTATGCAACAGATTACATAAAAGTTCAAACCATTATTGCTTTACTAACTGGAGAGGAAGGAGGCAAGGCAGATAAGGCCTCAGTAATAGCTGTTAAAATAGATTTCTTCATAGCTGGGGGAATTCCATCCTCATCACCCTGACAGACAGTAGGTGCATTATAACCCTGCTAAACATTAGAAGTATTAGAAACATTAGAGCTATCAGAATGAGATAATAAATCTAAACATGAGGCACTTCAGTTGACTTAAAATAAACACACTTAATATTAGTAGAAAGGTGTACAGGAGACTTAGTTTCTAGTGACAATTTAGGAACAAATTTTTGCTGCTCCATAAAAGCAAAAAATATAATGCTAAAAGATTCCCTTAAAACAGGAAAGGGAAAACTAAACCCCCCCCATGTGCAAAGCAAGTTGAAGACAAAGCATGCTAAAAATATACTCGTGTTTAAAAACACAAAAAAATGAGGGGGGCGTGTCCAGGCGACGGCCATGATCAGTCGCATATACTAGCAGCTCCGTACTTGAAAAAGATAACCGCCAATTATCTACAGCTTTACCAAGAACTTTCTTCATGAAAAACCAGCAAAGTATGTGCAAATAATTTCTACACTAAATGATACTTCTGCTGGAATTATACACACGTCAGAACCTAGTCTGGACCGTTGGATGTCGAGGTGGCGGCCTAACTTTTCAGACCTCTAACACCCCCCTGGTCATCCGGGTAGAGCAGTTTAAAAGAAAACTGCGTACACTGTGCTACTTCTATATTACTGAACACCTGATCTCTGTAATACCGGGGCAAAGATTTCCTGATCGGTCAGTGGAGGAGGTCTCACCATGGAGAAATCCGTTGAGGCCTGGGGGGCTAAAGTTCAAGCTCTATTAACCAAACACTTCCAGAGCCTTGAGAGACATATACGTGTGGTGCTGGTTCGAGCAAACACGGCAAGTGCTGGGCAATCACACCATAACCAAATGCTTGCAGTGGAAACGGCTGCAATCCCTGGAGTAGCTACAACTCAAGAAGGCTTCAAACCACCCAACCGAGCAGCTGAGTCCCCAGCAGCCACGCAGCGGATGTTGAGTCTGCCTCCATGTGGGGAGCAGAGAGCTGAGGCGGCCGGAGACGGAGTTGGAGAAAGGAAAGTTTTGATACTAAACAGCAACATGCTGGCGACACTCAAAACACCGTTGATGAGTCTCCTATGGAATCAAGAGCATCATGCTAGACAGGGTCAAGATGAGCTGAAGGAAGTGTTACCCTCCATTAAGTCAGTAAGCAATCATAGCGACGCTACTGAGGACACAAATCCTAAAGAGGCGATAGCTGATTCCTGCCCTTTTGAATATCCAACTGCTGGGAACATTATTTACTCCCACAACTTTTGGAGCAATTCCTCCCGGTAAACCTTATGTTATGTTTGAAAGGCTCTGGTGTTGGCTGAAAAGATGAGGCCCAAATCACATTCACGTTTGCCGTACACGTTCATATTATTTGGTTTGGACTATACAGCGGCTAACCTAATCAGGAACTTAACCTATGCATCTTACTCTTTCTTGTGTTATGCAATACTACACTCATGAGACCAAATTTTTTGCAATTTACAGATAGTTTATTACTAGTTCAAGAAGTGAATGGGGTTTTCTTATTGTAAAAAATGTTTGTGACTTAATTTTTCAGCCATAGTTTATTTAATGCTTATGATGCTACCGAGTTCCCTGTGGCACTGTATAAATGTGACATGTTGTCAGCCATGAAACTAACATTGAGTTCTGTATATTTAAAGTAAATTCTGTTGCTGATCCATATAATGCCCCCACACCCTGGCCCTAGCTGCACTATGTTCGCATAACAGCCATTCTGTAACACTTGATGCATAGTGGGAATGAACCCTCTCGAAATAATAATATTGGCTGCTCTATTTGGTTACAACTATTCATAATGTTCCCTTAAGGTTGTCAAGCTAAAGATCACAGTTAGATCTCGCTATATAAAAGTTCTAACCTACAATCATTGTACTATGTACTATGTGACTGTCACTGTTCTAGTTTCAGTTTTGAAAAGTGTCTGAGTAACTGCACCCTAGAACCATTGTGTTTTATATTCTGTGAATGTCACTGCTATAGTTACAGCTTAGAAAACGGTCTTTATGCAATATATGAATAACCATTTAAGATACCCACGGTTAACCCCTTAATGCCTAATCCATGAGGACAACTCATCTGTTTTATATTTATGGGTCCCCTGCCCTATTCTGAAGCAATGCATTCTTATCTCTAGGTGCAACTCTATTGTTATGCTAAATCAGTCCCTCATTGTCTGCTGCCGAGGCAATGGGGCACACTAAATTAAGAAGATGTCCAGAATGGGGAAATATTTCAATAACAGTTAATTGGATCTTATAGTTTTGGACTACGGATAGTACAAAACATATGTCAGCTGAGCCCTAATAATTAGATAGTTGCGAGATTTACAATACATATATTACGGACAGATGTTACTGGTTCATAGTCCCTTAGACCCAGAAAGGAATCATTTAGTTAATTTATCACACCGCACTATGCATATGTTTCTCTGTAAGACTATACACTAAAATTCCCCATTTTCTAGCAGAGGTCCTCATTGGCTTTATCTGTTTACTCTTACAATCCTACACCACCTAGCAGCTCTCTTAGCTTAACGACTCAACGTTAGCAACATAGACCAGCTCCTTGTCCTATATATCAAGTTATACAGTAAGTTGCCTGTCATACTTAGTTGATAGTTATACCCTATAAGAAAGTAGCACAGTTCTTTTTAAAAAAAAAGAAAACGAGGTTTACTTAATTTGGGATCCAAAAGTGGTCCCTGACCTTCATATGCCTTCTTTGCTTTTTATTTTCTGTTATAGGTATATTGGGGTACAAGAGTGACCCCCTTGTATCATGTGGAAGGCATTAAGATAGGTTTCACGAAATTTAAAACATATATGCCCTTTTTTTGTTTTGTTTATTTTGTTATAACTCTATTTGTACAAGTATGCAAGTGAACAATGCCTGTGCCTATGTCTTACTGCTCTCCCATGTACTGTGTAACCTGTTATATTTTGTAAGCCTCAATAAAAAAAAATAAAAAAAAGACGAAAAACACTAAAAAATGCACCAAAAGACACACACTGGTGTGCGCAAGCCCAGTCGCAAAAAAATAAAGAAAAAAATAAACTAAGACCGAGCATGCACACCGACGCACGAATCTCAACACGCAAGCATAAACTCAAAACGTGAGAAAAGAGACACATGCTCAAGCCCAATCGCAAAAAAAAAAATTAGAGTGAGATTTCAACGAACATATATTAACGTTAAAAATCTGGCGCACAAAACTAAAAAGGCTCCAAAAAAACTGAGCCCAGAAAAAGAAAAGCAGCAGAACAAAATGTACCAAGGGGCATATATATATATATATATATATATATATATATATCCAAAAGTAGACAATGGCAACAGCACTTTTCTTTAAAACACTTCTTCTTTATTAAAGTAACATTAGGATAAAAACACAGCGACGTTTCGAGCCTCTTGGGCCCTTCCTCATGATAGCATGAGGAAGGGCCCAAGAGGCTCGAAACTTCGCTGTTTTTATCCTAATGTTACTTTAATAAAGAAGAAGTGTTTTAAAGAAAAGTGCTGTTGCCATTGTCTACTTTTGGAATTATATATGGGAGTATGGCAGGCCTCCCAGGCAAACGTGCACTGCAAAGGTAAACCTACCAGAAGCTATACCCAGTGAAGGGTTTTCCAAGAAAGTGCTGGACTTACTACTACATTTGTACATACATATATATATATACACACACACATACACACACATGCACACACACAGTCATGGCCACAATATTGGCACCCCTGCATTTCTGTCAGATATCATGATATGGCACCACTTTGCCCAGAAAATTGTTGCAATTACAAATGTTTAGGCATTCTCATGCTTATTTCTTTTGTTTGCATTGGTATGACACAAAAAAAGTGGAGAAAAAAAGCCAAATCTTACACATTCCACGCAAAACTCCAAAAATGGATTGGACAAAATTGTTGGCACCTTCTCAAAATTGTAAGAAATAATTGCATTCCAAGTTTGTGATGCTCCTGTAATTTGCAAATAAACTCACCTGTATAAAAAAAAACCTCAGTTAAAATGGTGATATGTGCTAAAAAAAATTATCTAAAGAGATATTATATGTCCATGAAAGTGCAAGGATATGTTATTCCTCTAGGGCTACGGGGACCCCATTAATGCTTAGACTGTTACATCTGAGAGGGTAAACAGGGGCATAGAGTGGGATTGGAGAGGAAAAGTGGAGAAGAAAGAGTTAAGAGAGTGGATAGAAAAAAAAGAAATAGAGAAGATATATGAGAGAGGAGAAAGAATGTAAAGAAAATAAATTGCCTGAGAGAGAAAGGAGAGGATAAAAAGAGAGATTAAAGAGGGGATGGAGTGTAGAAAAGAGAGAAAAAGAAAATATAATAGTAAAAAAAAAAAAAAAAAAAATTCCAGGTCTTCCATGACTGTCAGCACTCTTTGTATTCTCTCAGTTCAACAACTTCCTTTTTAAATCCAGCTGTTGTATTCCCCAAAACACTTGATATTGCTAACTGCTATGCATTTATGTTTGTTATTTATTAATGTATGTAGCATTATTTAATTTGCTTTGGGATAAAATAAAACCAATATTAGAAATTACTGCACAATAAGGTGTTTCACAATGGCTAAACATATTCAAAGAGAGGTGGAGTAGTAGGTGTGGGTGGGATCAGAAGGGGCGAGTGACATTTTGCCCTGGCTAGTAGCTTGGGAATTGAAATTTTGAGCCATATATATATATATATATATATATATATATATATATATATATATATATATATATATATATAAAACTTTAAAATAAAAAGTGCCCACAAATAAAGCCATGTGAGTGCCTATAAGAAAAAATGGTACTTACCCAGAGACACTCGTCCACTAGAGCATTAGCAGACAGCCAAACCAGTACTGAAACATATCAGCAGAGGTAATGGAAATATGAGTATATAGTCAATCTGTAAAGGGAGGTAGAAGATGAATCCCTGCAACCGAATTTACTAGGATCATGTGAAGCATTTCCCATGAGGCAAAACCGTAGTATCAAAAGGACCATGCTCCAGGAACATCCCTCTGACAACCACCCATCTCTACGAAGAACACTGCACATCTTCATTCTTCAACTACCATCTTCAACAAAGTCAAGACTGAGGTATGTGTCAGGTGAGATGATTTATATAGAGCTCTTGGGGTTTGGGAAACTTTGCCTGCTCCTAGCGATAGAGAAGTAATTCCCATGAGAAAGGGATCGTGGACTCTTACCACCTGTATGAAAGAAATGAGGCTTCTTCCCTTTATACCTTTACAAATGTTATCACGTATAGGGGGTTTATCTTCTTCTGAAGCAGCTTTTGATTGGAAAGTCCTCTAGGCAACAGTGGACACCACAGCTTGCGTAATAGCTCCCAGCAGTAATGGTGCGTGGACTCTCACCACCTTATGAAAGAAAAACTTTCATGCTTACCTGATAAATTAATTACTTTCATGGTGTTGAGAGTCCCTAAAACATGCCAATTTTTACTAGATTTAATGTACATTTTTCTGTCAGCAGTTCTAGTTTGCACCTCATTTTCTCTACTTTTTCCTTTCCAACTTCTTATTGTTTGGCTATACATAAAACTGGGCTACCAGAGAGATAAGGATTAAAGAGACAGTCTACACCAGAATTTTTATTGTTTTAAAAGATAGATAATCCCTTTATTACCCATTTCCCAGTTTTGCATAACTAACACAGTTATAATAATATACTTTTAACCTCTGTGATTATCTTGTATCTAAGCCTCTGCAAACTGCCCCTTTTTTCATTTCTTTTGACAGACTTGCAGTCTAGCCAATCAGTACCTGCTCCCAGATAACTTCTCGTGCACGAGCACAGTGTTATCTATATGAAATATGTGAACTAACACCCTCTAGTGGTGAAAAACTGTTAAAATGCAATCTGAAAGAGGTGGGCTTCAAGGTCTAAGAAATTAGCATACAAACCTCCTAGGTTAAGCTTTCAACTAAGAATACCAAGAGAATAAAGCAAAATTGGTGATAAAAGTAAATTGGAAAATTGTTTAAAATGACATGCTCTATCTGAATCATGAAAGTTTATTTTGGCCTAGACTGTCCCTTTAAGTGTTCTTGGGATTTTGGGAATCTTTGTTTCCTACCAGTGGCCAGGAGTTGAATCTAAGGAGTAATAACTCATGGACTCTCACCACCATAAAATAAATTAATTTATCAGGTAAGCATAGATTTTGTTTCATCCTCCTCACCATCTTTGTGAGACCCATTTGGAGAACTCGTAGCCACCCCCTATATAAAATATTGTTTTGTATCATTGTATTTGTATTGAGTTTTTATTTTAGAGCTATCGCAGCTCCAAACATGAGTAAATTGAAACTGGCATTGACACTCCATGTCAAATATAGAAATGCAGGTTGACTCACCATTTTTTATTTTTCTAAAAATTGGGTAGTGCTTTTTTATCCTCCTTATTAAACGACCTTACAACGGTCGAGAAACACTTTGCATCTTTTTACAATGTTATGTTATTTTAACCAATAAAATGGTTTCTATCTAAAGGAGACTTAGCCGTTATTTGGATATATACCTTTCCTGCAGTACTCCGGTTTGAGCGGTCCTCAGAGCGGTTCCTGGAATTACCCACTTCCTGCAATCGATGCAGTGAACACTTCCAGGATTAAAGATCCCTTGGATAATTGCTGACAGAGTATCCATGGTCAGTGTGCTAACCGCTAAAAAGTGTTAGCCGGCTCATTTGCACCGTTTTGGTACGGGTGCCACCACTTTTGGTGAGTGTATTTTTTCCTTTTCACATCTTTGAAATTCAACGTAACACACTAAGAGTTGCACCCTTTCTCTTTTCTTCATTTCAAATAGACAAGCCTGCAGCATCGTTTTTTTTCCAGGGGAGCAGCCTTCATTTCTATCTGGTGTTCGACCTAGGATTGGATTCACATTCAAACAGCATCATTTAAAAGAAACATCTATCACGTTTTACCTTTGGGATTTTGCCTTGGGACAGTGAAAAAAAATAAATATATATATATATATATATATATATATATATACACACACACACACATATATATATATATATATATATATATATATATATATATATATATATTTGGCGAATTTTTGTTCCAGGTTTTATAATCACATTTTGAAAATTATATAGTTATTTTTTAGTATATGTGATGACACATAGGTGTCTTTTTGCCTCTTTATTGTTTATTGCAAATTAGTGCACTATACACACGTATACATTTTCTATTTTAGTTCATTTGGCGCCCCCTTCAGGATATGACTCTTTGATGACCTATTTTTGAGTTCTTTTTATTATCACCCTTCTTGATAAAACTCCAAAATTTTTGATTTTCAAAAAAATGTTCTCCAGAGATATATGCAATTGCTAAATTCAATATATCAATAATAATATTTTTGGAGGGGGGCGGAGCCAACCGCCATAGCAATAGGTCGCACAGATACAGAGCTCCTGCACAATATTTACATTTTATGGCCTTAATATATGGATTGCATACTTCACTTATAGTTTTTTATTTTGATAAAAAGTAAGAAGTACATCTGGACTGCTTTCTGTGGTTCTTCATAGCAGAAGCTAACCGAATTTGGACTTTATGTCTCTAAGACCACGAGGAGGCTCAGCCTGGAGATCGACATCTATACTGGGAAACCCTCAACGCAATCTCGTAAGCCTGCAAACTGAACTATCGTTTTGTGGCTTAGGTGCTGATCGTAATTATTGCAGATCTTATGTATCCTTAATTTGGGACCCCCGGAGGTAATTTCAAACATTCAACATGGAGCCTCTCACCCTGCTACACGCAATCAAGTGCGCGCTGCACCAATACCAAGAATCTTTTCTAGCTCAGCTGGAGGCTGCTTTTTTTCTCCCTGCCACTAATGCTCCTGCCGCAAACTTTGGGGACATCGCAACTAATGGCCCTTGTGATGAGGCGGACCTGCCTCCTCAGCAAATGCGATCCCGCGGGGCCGCGGATCTTCAGAGTCAGATGAGTGTTACCTTCTCAAGGGGGGATGGTGCCAACCCGGTAGTCATTGCAGATGCACCTACGGTCACAACGGCAGACTCTGCTACTAGTGACATTTGCTTCACAGCGGAGAATCCTCCGGTCTCACGACGACAGAATTGGGAGAATGCTTACCAGATATCGTATGGGCCCCTCACGGTTCTTTACAGCAACATACATACAATTGATAGCTGCGGGGCCCTACGGAGGCAAATCCTACTCCCTATATTCTTCTCAGCTGTCTATGTGGACATACCTCTGGGGTGCATCTTACCTTGCCTTAGCCTGCCTTGGTTAATAGATAGTCGCAGCAAACTGCAGGCCTGTGTAGCGAAACTGGAAGACCATGCGCTCCCAGACTGTGGAATTGGCTGACCTTCTATGGGACAATCCCTATGCATCCATATCTTGTTGGATGTTAACTACCATGCTCATCTGATAGCTGAGTCAATAGAGACATAGACGATACAGTTGGACATTACCAGATTTTGTTGCACCGTTTTTTTTGGGTTTTCTGGATTTCACAAGGTCCCACATTTCTATGTTTGAGGAGTGAGCCATTCCTTATTATTATGCTTGTCTTTTAAAACGCTACCTATACGCTCCTAATACCTATTAGTTGTATTATATTTGAATGTATGTGTAATTGTTATCACAGGCCATTTATGTGTAGCTTTTTATCCATGCTGATACTTATAAGAGTTGCTTAGCCTTTCCAGGATGTATCCTATTTACAGCCTAACGCTGCTTATGTACCATATTTCTGCTATTTGAGATAGGAGGCCCTAATCCCCATACATCTGTGCTTATACCATGCTACACTGTACCAATGTATATTGAAGTGGAACTACTGCTTTTGCCACCAAATCTTTTTGTCCTCAATAGGCCACTGAAGTAACTGTATTTACCAATTTGTGCTCCCTATATGGTTTGTTTTCCTCTCTTTAAAACAATATAGCTACATCTATATTAAACTTAGCAGTCTAGAAGCAGATATGGTAATATAATATATCTTCGGGCTATCTCTATGCCAGGATACTTGCTTTGCCCATTTGTTAGTGTTATATTTAGCATGTAACCAGTTATACGCATGAATGACACTAAGTGCTCCTATCACATCTCTGTCTAACTTCAACCAAGCTGTTAGCTTCTCATATTTTAATTTGTAGTCAATTTATATTGCCTAGCATAACCCCCTGTTTTTACAGCCTTCTTTCTAATCCAATTGTCCATTCTATGTCCCATACCTTTAACATTACTTTTAGCACACTCATAATATAATTTATGCTGCATCCATTCACAGCACCCCTAAGAGCCCACTACCACTACCTTGTTCTCTATTTTAAATTGACCTTTTTATTCTGTATTAGTTTGGCTGATATACCCACTTACAGCTTTTACTTTCAAGATATACTCGGAGTGGGCAAGGTCTAAAAACTTCAGTTGCAAATATTTTTCATCACTAGGGTCTTTTTATGATGGCAACAATGCCGGATGTATTGGTTCTCTGGTTAATACGGGACAGTTACTCTGATCTAGGTTGTTTATATATCAATCAAGTTAACTGTTATATAATGTGTCTAAATTTATCCATATGTCAGACTTTGTTATGTACACTACAAATACATACTTTATTGTTTAGTTAGTATATAGGCATGCTGAATACCTGTATATGTAACAGTAAAACCTCCTGAACAAAATGTAATGGCCACTTTCAGCCACTAGAGGGGAGTCAAAGCCCAGCTATAATTGGATCTGCAAGGCAAATCTCTGTGATCTTGCAATCTCAGCTACTTGTCCCTATCTGTCTTGAGACTCCCTGCCCTGGGAAGTGAGATTTGTCTCTTATGAATATAATTAATAAGCCTAGATCTTGGTAATTTCAATCTAAAGTACACTATTCTAAATACCTTTAAAAATGACTCCAGAATTAATGCATAACAGCACTTGCGTTCAAATATCCTGCTTTACACTGTTTGTTTAGAACTAGTACTAAGCACTTGTTATATCCCACTGTGAGTTTATGAATGTACCAGTATGATAGTGCCTGACATTAATATTTTGGTACTAACACTCTTCAGCCATAATATGTTAGCTCTGTTAGTTTTATTATGATAGATCCTATATATGTTTTCATTCTCTGAGCTATGTGTCCTGCTCTCATGTCTTCTGTCACCTCCTATTCACATTTATATAGAAGCTTAATAGCTCTCCACATACCAGTATATGTAACGTATTCAACTGCCTATTAGACTCTTATCTTTACTGCCGCAGGGCATAGGGCCCGTGTCCTGTGGCAGATTTAATTTTTCCGTCACTATCTTACATATCTTGACCTGTTAGCAATTGGGTTATTATAGTGACTATGTGGATATCCATGTCACAATTTGTGGAGTTAAATCTGCACGACACTAGTGCTTCTATGGCTTTCTTTCACACACCGCTCAGTATTTTGAGCTGACTGCAACTATGAGGTGTACTATACATATCACAATTACTGGGTAAGTCATGTTTAACGTTAAGTACCTATGAAAAGAGGAGCTCCGGTTCAACAGACATAATGACCTCCGTACCCCCCCCCCATACTATAGAACTCAGGATAGGCTGGATTCATCCTGAGTATTTAAAGCGGTTTTTCTCGTCACACAACCGCAATTAACCTATGGTTTTATATATTCTTTATATCATATATATACTCTAGATTGCTACATGCTTTTTTTCTTTTACACGGGTATATAGAGTAATATCAAAGAAAATACAGAAAATATGAGGTTTACTTTTAACATATATTGCATAAATGTGATGTAACAGATATGACTATATATTGTGGCAATAAGATGGATATGTTCTTTCTGTGTATATGTGTATGACATCTGTACAATACTTTCTCTGTTGTACTGCATATTTAACCTCAATAAAAATTATTTAAACAAAAAAAAAATAATAATATTTTTGGATTGCCTATAATTTTTTAATTTTTATTTTAATGTTATATTTAAGTTATGTGATTTGTTGGGCCTTGTAAATCTATGGCTGTCTAAATATGACTAAACGTACCTCCATTTTCTACATATCTAGTAACAACTTGATTTTTTTCAAGGCTCTCCCTTGGGTAGTATATGTCAAAAAAAAAACAGCTTGTTACTTTGTCATTCAGCGTTTAAAAAAATCATACAATTTAAAAAAACTATTTATTCTTACCTGATAATTCGATTTTTTTCATGGTGGTGAGAGTCCACAATCCATTACTCCTGGGAATTACCCTACCTGACCACTTGGAGAAAGAAAAGGTTCCCAAACTCCAAGAGCCCTATAAAACCCCTCCCACCTCTATGGTAACTAGCCAAGCAAAAAAGGGCAGAGAAAAAAATACAAACTACCACCAAAACCAATAACGGGGTGGTCTTGTGGACTCTCAATACCATGAAATTAATTAATTTATTAGGTAAGCATAAAGTTTTCTTTGATACAAGTGGTGAGAGTCCATGATCCATTACTCATGGGAAACTAATACCCAAGCAGTAAAGTCCATGAGTAATGAGGGTGGGGTCCAGTATGATATATCATCTAATTCGATATTTATTTATAAATATTAATTTTTTTTTCCAACTCTTTTTTCCCCAACTCTTTTTTCCCCAACTCTTTTTTCCCCACAATACTAGAAAGAGTTAATTTTTGTCATGCAAAATTTTTATTATCAAAGAAAAGAATTCAAAATCAAACAGAAACAACAGCCTGAATTACTTTGCTACCAAAGGCTACTTCAGAAAAAGCAAAAAAAGATCAAAATAGTAAAAATTTGAGAAAGTAGCAAAAGAAGACCAAGTAGCTGTCTTGCAAATCTGATCAACAGAAGACCTTATTCTTAAAGGCCCAAGATGTGGCAACTGACCAAGTAGAATGGGCAGTAATCCGTTTAAGATGAGACTGACCCACCTCCAAGTATGTCTTCTGAATCAAAAGCTTTAGTGAAGAAGCCAAGGAAACTGCCGTAACTTCAAAGCTCTGATAACAACCAAGTTATGGAGAAGCCTCTCCATAGAATTCTGAGGACTAGGACTAAAAGAAAAAACAACAATTTCCCTACTCATGTTGTCTAAAGTCACAACTTTAGTTAAGCAATTAAACTTAGTTCTCAATGCTGCCTTATCCTGATGAAAAATAAGAGGATCACAAGAAAGAGCAGATAATGTATAAACTCTTATAGCAGAGGAAATAGCCAAAAGAAACAAAACTTTCAAAGATAAAAGCTTGATAACCACCTTATAAATGGGCTCCAAAAGAGGATCCTGCAAACCTTCATAACCAAGATAAGACTCTAAAGAGGAGAAATTGGATTAGAACAGGCTTAATCCTGACTAATGTCTGCACAAAACAGTGAAAATCAAGAAGATAATCAAACATAAGGCTATATTCCCCAAATAAAAGCTCTTGATAAGACTATATTCCCCAAATAAAAGCTCTTAATATGGCTATATTCCCTAAATAAAAGCTCTTGAAGCAAGGGGATAAAAAACTTATCCCCTCCAAGCAAAGAATGAATCACAGACAGCAAGGCCTTAGAGTGATAACCCAACATCGTAAAAAAGAATTAGCACACTGTAGAATTGAGCGCACGTCACATCTAACAGGAACACGCGTGTATACATAAGGCTGAAAAAACGTGCCAAAAAATCCAGACAAGTGTTATCCCGAATATCTGATGTGCGCAAACCCGGCAAACTGAAAAGCACAAATCAGACAAGTTGATGCGCGCAAAAGAAAAATACAATTTATAGTTTAAAGGGGGAATAGAACCTTTTTTTGAAAAATTAAATGAGCCATAAAAATAAATGACACTGTCCCTTGGCTACACAGTATAAAAGCCTTAATACATTATAGCCTAACAGGCTTATATCAGTGCCATAGTAATAAAAAAGTAATTACCCATAGGCACCTAACTACTGGAAGATGGAACATAATCATGTTGAAAGCCAAACTAGTGCTGAAATATAACAGTAGAGGAAATGGGAGTATGCCAACGTCTCAACAATAGGAGGCAAAGAACATGTCCCTGCAACACCTGTGGCAGACTTGCGACAAAATTCCAAAAAGGTGTAAATGTGCCCCTACCCAATACATGCCTCTGTCAAACAGCAGCACTCTGAGGGGAAAATAGGGCCTCAACTCCGTCTGAGACCCCTCTCATAGAAAACTTCTGGAGCACCTTCATTCTTTACCTACCTCCAGCTGAAGACAAGATCATAGTGGTGGGAAGGGTTTTATAGGGGTCTTGGAGTCTGTAATCTATGTCTCCCCTAGTGGTCAGGTAGAGTAATTCGGTATGAAAGAAATATGCCTTTTCAGGGCCAAATGTCAATGTGGGACCAATTGAATCTTAAAAATTCAAAATATATTGAACTAGGTAGCTCTTTATATACCCTTTTAAGGAAAAAAAAAGTTTGAGTTATTACTCCAAGTGGTACAAAAGTTATAGGGCTTAGAATATGGTGAATATTATGACAGGTTTAGTTAATATCAGACCATGTAAATATTCTACATCTGGTTTCAGATGGATTCCGCAGTTTTTAAACTGGTCGCACAAAGGTTTCCTTGTCTGTTGAGGCATGTTGGTTTCAACTTGTTACAGCTGATGCTTGCCGTGCAGTCTGGAAAGTAGATTGGCGCTCTTAAATTCTCTAAAATATCCTTTTCTGGTTTGAGTATGAGTTAGACCATGGTAATACAAAAGTGATTTACTAATTATGTTTGAAGCTTTTGCAATTTCTATACATATATGTGAGGTTTTGTTTCTCGAGATTTGAGAATGGAGTGTACTATCGGCATTTCAATAGGGTATGTCATAATCTAGCATACAGTAGATCCTTAAAACTCCAAGATATAATTCATTTTACTGAAGAGCAGAAAAGACAGTTTTAAAGGGCCAGTAAACTTTACTTTTTGACATACATGTTAAGTTACATATACTAATAGTACAATACAAATTATACAAGATGCATATGTAAATAATTTTAATAAATATAAGAATGTTTAAAAAAAACGTACTTCTTGTCAATCATGCAGACTGGGGAGCTCATGGAAGCCTCCTTAAAATCCAAGCGTGGCATATTTTTAGTAAAGCCAATCGCAACTCCTGAATTAATGATACTTTTCCATAATTATAGTCATGCAGTCGCTCCTCAATGCACATTAAAGAGGGATAATGATGTAGTAGTGCTGTAACACAGGTATATATCAATCAATCTTGTTGATACACTAGGCTGACCACTGTGTGAGTGTTGTGTTATTAGGTATATTAAACTTTCCAGTGTAATATACTTATTAGGGTTGCACCAATACCATTTTTTTATGACCGAGTACAAGTACCGATACTTGTATTTCAAATACTCGCCAATACCAATTACCGATGATACTTTTTTTCTTTAAATATCATGTGACATTTTATCAAGCACAATACAGACTAATTACTTAAGATTCCTTTTTTATAATTATAAAGGACTGTAATTCAAAAGACATTATGAAATAATAAAACGGTTTTATTTGTCACAAAGTTCACTGAATAACAATAAAATATTATATTTAAAGGGGTCATGCAATTGGGTTGTAGGGCTGTTATATAACATCAATGTGACATTTGTATGGAGGTTCGACTCTAAGTTGAACAGTCTTTCACTTTCCACACTACTGCATGGGGCAGTAAGATATTTTTGACCCATTTTAGCCAGAGCTGGAAATCTGTTTATTAACTGCCCAGTACTTCAGGGGTTTGTCTGAACGAGGAACAGTGATCTCTCCTACAATAATACAAATAAAAGCAATTTGTATTAGCAGAACAGTAGTAAGCAATTTTTAGTTGAGTTTCCACTCCAGTTTAAAATGAAATGGGAACATGCAGTTTGAAAAAACGCCACAAGATAGCATATGGGTAGGAAGTGGAGGTATCGGTTTAAGTATCGGTGCATTTGCACGAGTACAAGTACTCATGCAAATACTTGGTATCGGTATCAGTGCAACCCTAATACTTATAATTTTAAAATTATTGCGGTTGCAAGCAGCATGTTAATTTGAGCAAGTGCAACTCAAAAGGTCACTGTCAAGAAGGTCATTTGCTTAATTATTGCAGGCTACTGTAGCAGGAGACCTCACAGCTGGAAGAGTAGCTCACTCGCTCTGAAGTAAACTGTGCACACTTTCATCACAGCATGAGCACACATTTACAATCTAAAAAATAATTTAAAAAACTCCTCTGATTATTTTACAGCAGGGGTGAGTTTTCATGGTATATTCGGTGCAGTCATATGCTAATTAACCAATATTTAGTGGTTCTTTAACACCGGCTTTGTCAGCGTACATTGCGCTGTCTATGTACGCATGCTCTGTTGCTGTTGACGTCAAGGGTGATGGACAACACATGATGCTGTGTATTTTCATGAGCTTGGCACCCAGGTAGTTCTCTGTGATAGGAAATGCATAATGAGTATTATGGATGGCTTAAAATTCATTCAACGGAGGATTTAAAACAAAAAACTAAGACAAAATTTCAATATATTGATGATTTGTTATTTAAATTAAACATTTTCTATTTGTGCAATAGTATGTTCTGAGTTTACTGTCCCTTTAAGATCAGTGTGTGAAAACAGACCACATTTGCACACATCAGGAAAAAAATTGTTAGATAAATATGTTTACATTTATGGAAAATGTTGTTCTGATTCTTACAAAATTCGCAAAAAAACTGCAAAGAAATCCCTCTGTTAGATAACTCCTGCAGTAGATACAAGCTGCTCTGTTTAACCTGATTCCAGGTACAACGTTGTGCTCTAAGTGCTTACAAAAAGTGCAAAATGCTCAGAAAAATGCATGATGAATCTGAACAACCAGAAGTTTTGTTTGAACTTGGTTGTATTTTAATAGAAGCTGTTAACGAAGCCTGATCAGCACCTGATCAGCTGTTAACGAAGCCCCCCCCCCAGTTAAGGCACACAAAAGTAAAGTCAGCAGCACTGTATAAAGCATAAAAACTGTTTATTCCAGTATAGTAAATGACAAAGTTTTGGGCCTCCAGCCCCTAGTCATATACCACAAACACATACACCTTTAAATAACCCATCAGGTAATGTGGACACACCTCCTAACACTTGATGCATTTTGAGAGAGTGTCACCCATGCAAAACAAAAGAAAAAAATGAGGACAGAATAATTTTGGAAACCCAGCTCAATTTACTAAGTACTGTAAAAAGATTTCTAACATTGTTAAATGTTGTTACATTTTAAGAGAGTGTCACCCAGATGTAGAGGCCTTTAAAAAAAAAAAACAAAAAAAAAAAACTAAACCCATATACTTCCAATTTGTTAAACGTTTAGGGCAGATGTAGGGAGTAAAAAGGTGAATAATACAGGTTATATTACAGCTAAGAGGAATGGGTGTTATCCATGTCTCAATTGTTTGAATTGTAGAAATATGATTAATGGTAATCACTTTATACATCCCCTTACAGGCCAAAGATTTAATATTGCTGGGTTGGTTTTTTTTACATGCAATGCAACATATGCGGTTTGTCTCATCAAACGTCCATGTGGGTCATTTACATAGGGGAAACGACGCAAAGGGTGAGGGATAGAATGATCCAGCACAAGTCATCAATTAGAAGAAAAGATTAGGCGGTGCCAGTAGCCCATCATTTCTTGTCTGCTGCACATTCAATCTCTTAATTAAGGTTTAAGATAATTGAGCATATCCCACCTTTGAGACGGAGTAGAGATAGAGAATTAAAAAAAAAAAAAAAAGTGAAGCATTTTGGAAATATAAATTAGATTCCCTATTCCCAATGGGGATGAAAAGGGATATTGATTGGAACTTGTTTATAGAGCCTGCTTCTATGTATATACATAGGAATAGCTTATTTTTAATAGGTGCCGCTAGGTGTAAGTAGTGTGGAAAAAATTACATGTATTTTTTAAGGTGTATCAAGGGTTAAAAGGTGTCTCCACATTACCTGGTGGATTATTTAATGGTGCATGTGTTTATGGTATCAACATAACATGACTAAGGGCTGGAGGCCCCGGAACTTTGTTATATATATCTCATATACTGGTGTCAGGATATCTGAGTATTATTAAATATTATATATATATATATATATATATATATATATATATATATATATATATATATATATATGTATTTTTATCTACACATAGATTTATGATAAGACCAAGAACTCATTTTTATTTGCTTTATGAAACTGCCTATAAGACATTAGATGCCTTACTGACCACAACTCTATCATCCCCCACTCAGTATGCAAAATTACAATGCATCCAAGTGAGGACAAAGGGAAGACATCTGGTCTATTTAAATTCAGACAGTCATTTCAAAGAAGGCAAAGTACTTCAAAGAGATGGTCAATCTATATGGCTGTATATTCCAGGTCTTAGATCAGACATAAGATACGCTTATCCTAATTAAGATAATATTTAAGTTATTTCAAAGAGGAAGCATCTATCTCATTACCTAGATTACAAGAATCCCTGGAGTGACAGAGACATAATGTCTAAAACTTTCATTTGAAGCCTAAGGAGATGCAAAGGTTGATTATAACTGCTAAGGTTTGAATATACAAAGCTCAGACATACGTCTAGAGGAAGATTAGCTAAGCAAAAGCACGTCTTGCATTTAACTCTCAAACCCATTGTTAAAATACAGCCTGTATGATTTTAAATACTATATAAAAATGTGTGATCTGCTGTGTTTTTATATGAATATAAGGAGATACTCAAATGAACATATATATTCAGACACATATTAAATAATGAACATGAAAACCTGAGAGTTAAGATTTTAACGACTTAACCTATATATATTTTTTTTAAAGCACAAAATGTCTTAACCTCTGTATTTTTGGAAGCATAGAAATGGATATTTGTGGACCTAAAAAGCAATGACTAATAGTAACATATTAGATAAATACTGCAAATAGATGTATACATATTTGACAATTTTTCCCTTTGTTTTACAGGAAAACAAGATGTCCTTAGTCATAAACACAGATATATGTGGATATTTTCTATTTTAACATAGAAATTGAGGAAATATTGGAGTTTGGTATCAAATTGTAAATTATCTGTTATGCAAAATGAAATATAGATACCGACAAGAGATTTTTATTAATGCAATAAGTTATAGTATGTTAAATAATCATTATACAGGGAGATATTTGAAATATAGCAAAAATGAATGTTAAGACTATATTGCTGGTCATCTGCTGCCCCCTAGGGAATTAAAGCTGGTATAACAGCCAAATGAATTTTCTCTTAGAGCACATAGAGAGCCAATCAGAGAGGCACCTCCCAGTTGACCAATGAGATGTTCAGCTCCGAAGGCCTTCCATATTGTTTCATCAATGATTAAGACAATATAAGCTGAATGCAAGAGGAGAAATAATTAATTAATGCTGCAGTAAAGAGGTTTAAAAGAGCATTTTGCATTTTTAGTTTGCATTCATAGTCCTGTATAATTTATTTTTGCAAATATATATATATATATATATATATTAGAATTTACTTTTTTGCTACTAAAGAATTTATTTTGTCTCAGATAACTTAGCATAGTAACTGACTGTTTACATTAAGAATATATATACGTCTGGTGTTCTAATTAGAATTGTATTAGAATCATTTGTGGGTTCAATAACTTAATTGTACCAGTCTGAATGTTAGTGGCTAATATCTTGATATCTCATTGTGGCATTTTAATGAAATTCAATTGTGAATAAGGTCAGTTTTATGATCTTTGCATAGCATATTATAACAGTTGAAACGTGTATAGTTTTGATTCATATCTAGTTTTCTACAAATATATTTCAATGTGTCTATAAATTTTAACTAATATAAAGAATTTGAGAATTTAGATTAATTTTATGGTTTCGTATATGCATTTTATTGGGGGTTTATTTTAAATGATAATTATTAAATATATTGTATTATAATCCGGCCATATACTGACACTGGAATAAACATTTTTATGCTTTATACAGTGCTGCTGACTATGCCTTTTTTATATGGAAGGATTTGCAAGACCCTACAGCATGCACATACAGAAAATATAGAGGTGCCAAAATTTCTGTTTGTTGATGCACAGCTAAGGTACAGAAACTATCCACTGATGCCCGAACATCAGTTTTAAAAAGGAAGGTCTCAAAGATTGCTGCAACTGTATCTGATAAGCTCTTTTGACGCTATCTTTGTAGTTTAGCTGAGGAATATGAAACACTTATTGCAAGTAAGAGTTGACAAAAAATTAGATGAGGTAGTATGATGTTTGTGAGGTAAACAATGAGAAGTGCATGATGTTCAACTGTTAAAAGTGTCCTGCCATTGAACAGCTTTGTGAAGTCCTCATGGAGGAGATTACTAGACATGTGCGTTTTGTTCTGAATCGAAATTCGGACGAATTTGTCAAACCTCCGAATTACTGTAGCAACGAAACTAACGAATAAATCCAAATTAGTTTGGATTTATTCATTACATTCGGATGGCCATGGACTAATCACAATTACACTAGTATTGTACAGTATATTAGGTTATATCACTCTGCTATGGGTTACACCTAATATTACAGTACATAATACTAGTCTAATATACAGCACATCCCACCTAATCAAATCCGAAACAAATACATCCGAATTTATTTGAATCCAAATGAATATGAAATGAATGCATTCGAATTCGAATCAATCCAAAAACTAAATTTGAAAACATCCAAATCGGTCCGAAGCAAATCGAAACTAATTTTTCCACCGCGCACAAGTCTAGAGATTACAGAATATGCAATCTTTAAAGAATTAAAATATAAACAATGGTTATCAAAAGACAGATGTCAACTTGTAGAGCTTCTCATTTTGCTTGAAGATTTTGTGGATGAACTGTTGAAAAAAACATGGAGGACTTAAAACTTCATTACATTTCAAAAAACAATCTGAATATTAAACACACAAAAAGAAAACATAAAAGATGAGTGAATCATCATGGGCGATTTCTCAGAAAACTTTATTTGTCATGCAAAACGAGATCTAGTGTTTTCACTGAATCCACTACCGGGCTACTCTCAACCTCTTTGTCATATACTTTCAAAGTCAGAAGGTAAAATAGAAAGTAAAAGCTATTGTATGATTAGTGATTCATTAGAGCACAAAACTGTATCCTTTTCTTTTCAGAAATCGATTCTCCAGCATATCAAATCATCACACTCTGGCATAGTTAAACTCATTTACTTTTCCAATGGCACAGTATAAAAATAGGAAAATCTTCATAAACCTTTGTCATCATGAAGACAACTTTAGTTTGAAAGCAGAGGGGCACTTCTTTGCCACTTATCATGACAAAGGTTCATGTGATGGTGTAGGTGGCAAAAGCAAGTCTGCAGCATACCATACCCAATCACATTGTAATCCCTTTAGACATGCATGATTATTGTAGATCAATTATGTAAGTAATTAGCTTTTACTACTGTTTTACAGAAACTAGAGAAGAGATTCCTTCAGCCTTGATTTGTCAAAACCTATTGCAGTTGAGCAAACTAGATAAGGCCACAGTTTTGTATCAGTAGAAAGTTTTAGACTTGAAGTTCAGCAGACATCCCAATCCATGGACCTTCCTGACCAATATCAGTACCTGACTTTACAAATGCTATTGTGGTTGAATGGGGACAAATTATTACAGACACAATCCAAAATGTTGTTGAAAACCTTTCCAGAAGAGTTACAGCTGTTAACGCCACAAGGTGGGGGGGTGCAACTCCATATTAATGTCCATTATTTTTAGTATGGGATTCCCAGCAAGCTCATAGAGGTGGGATGGTCAGGTGTCCACATATTTTTGGCCAAGTAGTGTATGGTGTTTAATTTTCTATATACATCGAGTGTACGGTGTTTCTTCATCCCACTTTATTCTATTTCTTGGTGATTTTTTTTTTAAGTTTTTGCATGTACTTGCTTTATTTACATCAGGGGTGTCAAACTCAAATTCATCGTGGGCCGCATCAGCAGTTTGGTCACCCTCAAAGGGCCGGTTGTATCTGTAGGACTATGTGTCCAACCTTTATTATCATAAATTATTGTCCATTGCATTCAATTATTACTGTTAATAATAAGAATAATGGCAAGTAGATTTGCAAATGTACAATTATTGTACAATTTATTGAAAAATGATTTTTGGTAACAGACAGTAATTTTTTTTTTTTTTTTTTTTTAAACATACAAATATTGCCAAACACTGTTTATTACACATATGGCAAACACAAGGCATTAACTTTTTTTAACTTTTCTGACTAGATGGCTGACATCGTTTTCCTGAGGTCAGTCCATCGATGTCTGGCGTTAGGTCTTGTGCTGTAGCAATCCGCAAAACGGCATGGTACCAAAGTGAATCGGCTGATTGATGAATTCAATCGACGCTTTTCTGACTTTAAAGAACAGAACTTAACCTTTACCAGCTTTGATAACCTCCATGCTGTTTTGCGGATTGCTACAGCACAAGAGCACTCTGATACGTTATACCACTGTAAAGTGACACGGAAGTAGTCAGCATAGCCAAAGTTTACCGCTCAGACTTTTAAGCAGAATAATAAGCAGACCCCCCTCCCCCCCACATACAGTACAGGAGAGAAGGATTCAGGCAGCCGTTGGATCTGTCACCTCACAGGATGGCATGCGCTCAATATAAAAACAAGTGGAGGTTTCCTGATTGCATGTAAAGTGGAGGTTTCCTGTGTAGAACGGCTGGCGCCGCTAGAGGGCTGGCTTGTAGGCTGCCGCGCATGCACTGAAGAGGCGGCTTTCTTGTGTCAAAAAAAAAAAAAAGCGAGAATAAAAGGTGAAGGCTGGCGGCCGGTGGCGGCTACACGGGCCACATGACGAGGTCTGGTGGGCCGGATTTGGCCCGCGGGCCTTGTGTTTGACACCCGTGATTTACATCTTCCTATGGAGATATTGACCCTGTTAAACTGCATAAAGTATATCCGGATTGTCCCGTCAGATGTTAACAGAACTGCGGTTTGGCTATACCCATTTGATGGGAGTACACTATAGTTTATCTTTTGTGAGATCAGGTTGAACCCCATTCTAAAATAATTATGTTTCTTACCATGATATATTTGATTTGATTGAGCTAAGTGGTCTGCATAGTTGTTTGGTTTTTATGTTTACCTGGTAGTAAATGGCATGTGAAGGACTTTCTGATTAGCAGAATATCCATTAGGGAAATACTGTCCCCAAATTTTGCATAATCCCAAAAATACACAAAACATTGGAGAAACCACCGGAAAGACTCATAGTGGCTAGCATTGGATCACTGTGTGAGTGGGTGGGGGACTGGCTGGATAGTTTGCTACAACCTGTGGTACAGGCTCTACCAGGATACATACATGATAGTAAACACTTAATACAACTGAATTAAGTTAAATTGATGACTGTGGACATTGCAGCCTTAGATTCTAGTACTCCACACATGCAAGGCTTAATGGCCTTAGACTACATGCTGCAACGCTTCACAGATTTTACAAATTAATTATTTTGTTTTTTGGTGTAGCCTACAGAATTGCTGCTAACACATAATTACTTTGTGTTTCATGGGGTATACTAATTTCAAAGATGCGAGACAGCCATGAAGATAAAATTTTCCCTTGCTTATGCTAACATATATTGGTTATTTTGAAACCACCCACAACTTTGTTTATAGTTTCCCCTTAAGGCACAATGTAATCATGTATGGTTGCTTTATAGACAACCTCATTCTAATTTGGAAAAATGATGGTACAACTAACCAAGAATTTGATTGACTGACTATCTCAACAGTAATGATTTAAATGTAAAGTTCACCTTTAATGGATTTATGCTTGTGCATAGATAATATAATTACTTCTAATTATAGCAAAACAGAGTCCAAAAAAACCATCTTAAGGGCAGACTCATGTCATGCCCCTCATATGGCATTCCCATAGGACAGTGTCTGCGTTTACGCAGGAACTGTTCCTCTGTGGATGTGTTTAAATTACAAGCTAATGATGTAACAGAAAGACATTCAAAGAGGCTATTGATAAGAGAGTATTGGATAACATCATTCAAAATGTAGCAAAACCAGATAGAGACGTTTTACTTAATTGCTACAAGAAACGAAAAAGTAATCAGGATGGTCTACACTTTATTACCAAATATAGTAACCCGTTCTATTCCATTTGTCACATCATTAAGAAATATCTTCCTGTTCTAAATGAGGATGCCTATCTCAGATTAATTTTAGAAAAAGGAGTCAAATGTGTAGCAAGAAGGGCCCCCTCCATTGGGGATCTAACCAAGAAAAGATTCCACAAGAAGAAAGACCCTAGCTTGAAATGATTAACTATAAAGGGTTATTTAAAATGCAACCACACACCCTGTTAAAAGTTGTCTTTATGCAGAAGTACAACTTTCACTTCCTGACAGACAAAAAAGGTGTATGAAATCAAGACTAGGATTGATTGTACATCAATGTATGTAGTTTACCTCATCACATGTCATTTCTGCTACCTCCAGTATGTAAGTATTGCAACACATCTTCTCAAAGTGAGAATTAATGAGCAAATAAAAAAAAACCACTAGGAGATATAAAATGGAGGTATACTGGATATTTACATTAGACACCAGAACACCAAAGGGTATAAACCAAAGATATGATGTTAACCTTTTTATAGATAAGCTTTTAAACACTTGAGGATGTATCTATATGGTATAAGATTGTTGTGCACAATGGCTCTCATTGCATCAATACCATTGGTATTTTGATAGATTGTTAGATGCACAGGTTGAACTGTGTGAGAGCCATACTGGAAAACAATATGGAGTTTCTCTGAAAGTATATTATAAGTTTCTTTTTATACCCCATGGAAATTAATATCGTTTTTTGAATTAAGGTATTTTTATTTATTAGTTATAACACACTTATACGATTGAAACATACAAGTCTGCACGTGGTAGATGCTGAAGACAAACTGACTAATATCTTATTCAAATTTTATTTAACCTCATTTTGTTTTACTTTATTTGCTTTTATCTTATTTTACTTTAATTACATTTGACTACATTTGTTCATATTTTCTATCTTTTGTGCATTGCACTTAACTTTTGTTTTGTTGTGACCATTATAAATAAATATAATGTATGTATATAGTGCAACCTATCAGTAATGCAGATTAGAGATGATTTAACCAAAATGTAACACTTGCATTCATTGGCTACAATGTTGCATGTAAGTGCTATCTGATTGTAACCTAATGATCTCTGAGGAAGAGCATGTGCAAAACGTGTCAGATCAGAGAGAGTTTCCATATGAACTGTATGCTAGCAAATAAACGCTTGTTGTTTTTTTGCACCACGTTGGGATTTGACTTTACTTGTTTTTTCTTCCTATAAGCTCTCTCAATGCAAAAGATGTAATAACACTTTGCATCCAGAAAGCAAAAATAAATACTGATGGACTTTAATAACAAATTGTCTTGTATTGTGTGTGTGTGTGTGTGTACGTGTATAAAAGAGTTAGCCTGTACGTGACAGTGTCGTATAGGAAAATATACTTATACAAAGGTCCAAAAGGTCCCCATTTCTTAACACGGAAGGTATTTTTAGAACGTAAAGATTAAGACCATTGTGGTAATAAAGCGGAGTGCCATTGTAACCACATATGAAATTAATCAAATGAATGTTAAAGAAATGTGAGCATTAGGTAATGTCTAAACTGAATTCTCATTGGTTTATAATGTATGCTGATTTCACCTAACAATAACGTGTATTTAGCTATATAGTAGTTAACCCCTTAGTAACCACAGCACTTTTCAATTTTCTTACCATTTGGGACCAAGGCTATTTTTACATTTCTGCGGTGTTTGTGTTTAGCTGTAAATTTTCTCTTACTCATTTACTGTACCCACACATTATATACCATTTTTCTTGCATTTAATGAACTTTCTAAAGATACCATCATTTATCATATCTTATAATTTACTATAAGAAAAAATATAAAATATGATGAAAAAATTAAAACAAAAACACACACTTTTTCTAACTTTGACCCAAAAAATATGATACACATCTACAACCACCAAAAAAAAAACACCCATGCTAAATAGTTTCTAAATTTTGTCCTGAGTTTAAAAATACCCAATGTTTACATGTTTTTTTGCAAGTTATAAGGCATTAAATACAAGTAGCACTTTGCTATTTCCAAACCATTGTTTTTTTTTCTCCAAAATTCGTGATAGTTACATTGTAACACTGATATCTTTCAGGAATCCCTGAATATCCATTGACATGTATATATATATTTTTTTTTAGTAGACAACCCAAAGTATTGATCTAGGCCCATTTTGGTATATTTCATGCCACCATTTCACTGCCAAATGCGATCAAATAAAAAAAAAATTGT
The DNA here is from genome assembly GCF_027579735.1 of Bombina bombina. Classification (NCBI taxonomy): domain Eukaryota; kingdom Metazoa; phylum Chordata; class Amphibia; order Anura; family Bombinatoridae; genus Bombina; species Bombina bombina. The sequence goes on from NC_069499.1 coordinate 1,136,294,501, forward strand.
TAATTTGTTCACAAACTTTAGGTTTCTCACTGAAATTATTTACAAACAGTTTGTGCAATTATGGCACAAATGGTTGTAAATGCTTCTCTGGGATCCCCTTTGTTCAGAAATAGCAGACATATATGGATTTGGCATTGCTTTTTGGTAATTAGAAGGCCGCTAAATGCCTCTGCACACCACACGTGTATTATGCCCAGCAGTGAAGGGGTTAATTATGGAGCTTATAGGGTTAATTTAGTAGCAGACAACCAAAAATATTGATCTCGGCCCATTTTGGTATATTTCATGCCACCATTTCACCGCCAAATGCTATCAAATAAAAAAATCGTTCACTTTTTCACAAACTTTAGGTTTCTCACTGAAATAAATTTACAAACAGCTTGTGCAATTAGGGCACAAATGGTTGTAAATGCTTCTCTGGGATCGCCTTTGTTCAGAAATAGCAGACATATATGGTTTTGGCATGGCTTTTCTGCAATTAGAAGGCTGCTAAATGCTGCTGCGCACCACACTTGTATTATGCCCAGCAGTGAAGGGGTTAATTAGGTAGCTTGTAGGGTTAATTTTGTGTAGAGATCAGCCTCCCACCTGACACATCCCACCACTGATCCCTTCCTGACCCCCTCAAACAGCTCTCTTCCTCCTCCACCCTAAAATTGTCCTTGCAATCTTTAGTGGCAGAAAGTCTGCCAGTACTAAAATAAAAGGCTTTTTTGAAAATAAAAAAAAATATATATTCTGCAGTGTAGGATTCCCACCCACAGTGATCACCATCACTGGCCGATGGAGAGAGGGCCACAGAGTGGCTCTCTCTGCATTGGTGGGTAAAAAAAAAAAAAAAAAAACATAATTCATGTAAGAACTTACCTGATAAATTCATTTCTTTCATATTAGCAAGAGTCCATGAGCTAGTGACGTATGGGATATACATTCCTACCAGGAGAGGCAAAGTTTCCCAAACCTCAAAATGCCTATAAATACACCCCTCACCACACCCACAAATCAGTTTAACGCATAGCCAAGAAGTGGGGTGATAAAACAAAAGTGCGAAAGCATAAAAAATAAGGAATTGGAATAATTGTGCTTTATACAAAAAAATCATAACCACCACAAAAAGGGTGGGCCTCATGGACTCTTGCTAATATGAAAGAAATGAATTTATCAGGTAAGTTCTTACATAAATTATGTTTTATTAGCAAGAGTCCATGAGCTAGTGACGTATGGGATAATGAATACCCAAGATGTGGATCTTCCACGCAAGAGTCACTAGAGAGGGAGGGATAAAATAAAGACAGCCAATTCGGCTGAAAATAATCCACATCCAAAATAAAGTTTAAATCTTATAATGAAAAAAACTGAAATTATAAGCAGAAGAATCAAACTGAAACAGCTGCCTGAAGAACTTTTCTACCAAAAACTGCTTCAGAAGAAGAAAACACATCAAAATGGTAGAATTTAGTAAAAGTATGCAAAGAAGACCAAGTTGCTGCTTTGCAAATCTGATCAACCGAAGCTTCATTCCTAAACGCCCAGGAAGTAGAAACTGACCTAGTAGAATGAGCTGTAATCCTTTGAGGCGGAGTTTGACCCGACTCGACATAAGCATGATGAATTAAAGATTTCAACCAAGATGCCAAAGAAATGGCAGAGGCCTTCTGACCTTTCCTAGAACCGGAAAAGATAACAAATAGACTAGAAGTCTTTCGGAAAATCTTAGTAGCTTCAACATATTTCAAAGCTCTAACTACATCCAAAGAATGCAATGATCTCTCCTTAGAATTCTTAGGATTAGGACACAATGAAGGAACCACAATTTCTCTACTAATGTTGTTAGAATTCACAACCTTAGGTAGGAATTTAAAAGAAGTTCACAACACCGCCTTATCCTGATGAAAAATCAGAAAAGGAGACTCACAAGAAAGAGCAGATAATTCAGAAACTCTTCTAGCAGAAGAGATGGCCAAAAGAAACAAAACTTTCCAAGAAAGTAATTTAATGTCCAGCGAATGCATAGGTTCAAACGGAGGAGCTTCAAGAGCCCCCAGAACCAAATTCAAACTCCAAGGAGGAGAAATTGACTTAACAGGTTTTATACGAACCAAAGCTTGTACAAAACAAATGAATAACAGGAAGACTAGTAATCTTTCTGTGAAAAAGAACAGAAAGAGCAGAGATTTGTCCTTCAAGGAACTTGCAGACAAACCTTTATCCAAACCATCCTGAAGAAACTGTAAAATTCTAGGAATTCTAAAAGAATGCCAAGAAAAATGATGAGAAAAAAAACAAGAAATGTAAACCTTCCAGACTCGATAATATATCTTCCTAGATACAGATTTACGAGCCTGTAACATAGTATTAATCAGAGAGTCAGAGAAACCTCTATGACTGAGAATCAAGTGTTCAATCTCTATACCTTCAAATTTAAGGATTTGAGATCCTGATGGAAAAAAGGACCTTGTGATAGAAGGTCTGGTCTTAACGGAAGAGTGCACGGTTGGCAAGTGGCCATCCGGACAAGATCCGCATACCAAAACCTGTGAGGCCATGCTGGAGCCACCAGCAGAACAGACGAGCACCCCTTAGAATTTTGGAAATTACTCTTGGAAGAAGAACTAGAGGTGGAAAGATATAGGCAGGATGATACTTCCAAGGAAGTGACAATGCATCCACTGCCTCCGCCTGAGGATCCCTGGATCTGGACAGATACCTGGGAAGCTTCTTGTTTAGATGAGAAACCATCAGATCTATTTCTGGAAGTCCCCACATTTGAACAATCTGAAGAAATACCTCTGGGTGAAGAGACCATTCGCCCGGATGTAACGTTTGGTGACTGAGATAATCCGCTTCCCAATTGTCTATACCTGGGATATGAACCGCAGAAATTAGACAGGAGCTGGATTCCGCCCAAACCAGAATTCGAGATACTTCTTTCATAGCCAGTTGACTGTGAGTCCCTCCTTGATGATTGACATATACCACAGTTGTGACATTGTCCGTCTGAAAACAAATGAACGACTCTCTCTTTAGAAGAGGCCATGACTGAAGAGCTCTGAAAATTGCACGGAGTTCCAAAATATTGATTGGTAATCTCACCTCCTGAGAATCCCAAACCCCTTGTGCTGCCAGAGACCCCCAAACAGCTCCCCAACCTGTCAGACTTGCATCTGTTGAAATCTCAGTCCAGGTTGGAAGAGCAAAAGAAGCCCCCTGAATTAAAAGATGGTGGTCTGTCCACCACGTCAGAAAGTGTCGAACAATCGGTTTTAAAGATATTAATTGAGATATCTTTGTATAATCCCTGCACCACTGGTTCAGCATACAGAGCTGAAGAGGTCGCATGTGAAAACGAGCAAAGGGAACCGCGTCCAATGCAGCAGTCATAAGACCTAGAATTTCCATGCATAAGGCTACCGAAGGGAAAGATTGAGACTGAAGGTTTCGACAAGCTGAAACCAATTTCAGACGTCTATTGTCCGTCAGAGACAGAGTCAAGGACACTGAATCTATCAGGAAACCTAAAAAAGGTTACCCTTGTCTGAGGAATCAACGAACTGATTGATAAATTAATCCTCCAACCATATTCTAGAAGAAACAACACTCATAAAAGACTGGAAAGGTTCTTTCTAGTGAAAATGAGCAAAGGGAATTGAATCCAATGCCGAGGCCATAAGACCTAAAACTTCTATGCATATATAGCAACTGAAGGAAATAATAGAGACTAAAGGTACCGACAGACGGAACCCAATAGAATTATCCCTTGTCTGAGAGACAAAGACAGTGACACAAACTTTCTGGAAACCTAAAAAAGGTGACCCTTGTGTGAGGAATCAAGAGCTTTTGAAAAAAAGATCCTCTAACTATGTCCTGAAGAGCAAGTGAATCATATGAGATTCCACATCCTCAGAAAATAATCTGAATATAAACAGAAAAATGAAAATATGCATTTATTGTATCTAATGAAAACAAATAATGCTATCAATGACCATAAAAAGGCAAAATAGTTTGAATAAAACTCCAAACCCGGTTCCTAAAAAAGGAACTGGAAGAAATACCCCAGAAGATTCCAGGTCTGAGCAGCGCTTGAACCCCATGGGTGCCCAGCCATGCTTCAACAGTACCCAAAATATATAGGACAGAAACACACTTAAAGAAAGTGTTAGCCTTACTGGAATAAAATGAAAGAAATTTGGACAAAATAGAACCAAATAATTTTCAAAGAAGTCTTAACCTGCCCTTTACCAGCCAAGCTGGAATACGGCACGTACATCGCAATATTAGGGAGCTGATTTCGAACCCCAATTACAAACATATTACTTGGGAAAGAACTCAGGAATTCGTTCCTTAATAAGAACAATTAAACTAGTATAAGCTTAAAGTTTTAGTCTTAGAACTCAATTTTGAAGCCCAGAGTAACAGTTAAGAATTGAATCCAATTATAAAAACAAATAATTGATTATCTTAGAACAAAATTCTTCTAGCTAAAATAGCTAAAGACATAGATTAACCCTCATTTGCGAAAATATTCAATAAAATGAAGACACAAATGGAATTATTAGCATGATAGTCCAGTTTAAAGGACCAGTCAATACAGTGGACTTGCATAATTAATAAATGCAAAACAACAAGACAAATGCAACAGCACCTAGTCTAGTAAATGTAGTCCTTTAACAATGCTAAAATAAATCATAATCTGATACTTGATCTTAAAGTAAACAGAAAAAATGAAGCAATTGCAATATCCAAATAAATCACAGGACCAAGAAAAGTACCTGAAACTAAATAATTTTCCATAAATAAGATACAACTATCTAAAGGAAAATAAATACTATTTTGCTATAGAAACAATAGCATAATTAGTAGAAGTAGAGATAGCCCCAATAAATTGGAGAACCCTCCAAATTGAATTTAACTGCTGGCAAAGAATATAGTTTAAAACCTTTGAAAAAGGAATAAAAGAAAATTCTCAGCCTATTCCATTCCCTAGAATGGGGAATTGGAAAGAAAACCTCTGAAAACACAGAAGAAATAAATAGGCAGAAATAGTGTCAGCTAGTCTTAAAGAACTAGTTACCTTAATATCCAAAATAATCAACACCTTTTCAACAAAGAACAAATGTCCTTTAATAATAGAAAAATAATAAAAAAGTAGATTTGTTAGTGTCAATATCTGATGAAGAAAATTTCTGAAAGAGAAAAAACATCATCAGAGAAGGATAAATTAGTATGTTGTTGGTCATTAGAAACTTCAATAATTAAAAAAAAGAAGTGAAAAAGACCTAAAAATTTTATTAGAAGGCACAAAGTCAGACAAAGCCTTAAAAATAGAATCAGAAAATATTTCTTATAAATCTTCTAAATATTTATTGTACATAAAATGTAAGAATGGAAATATATAAAGCATAAACACTAATGGATTCTGCATGTAAAAGTATATCATAATACCTTATTACAAACCATAGCTAAAGATAAACATTTATAACATTTAAAATAAATGAACTTAGCTTTGGTAGAACTGAAACTCAGTTAAGCGTTTTTCCAGAAGTGGCTTCTGATTCAGGGACAATCTCAGACATCTTGCAATATGTAATAGAAAAAAACAACATATAAAGCAAAATTGATCAAATTCCTTAAAACAGAATTTATGCTTACCTGATAAATTACTTTCTCCAACGGTGTGTCCGGTCCACGGCTTCATCCTTACTTGTGGGATATTCTCTTCCCCAACAGGAAATGGCAAAGAGTCCCAGCAAAGCTGGTCACATGATCCCTCCTAGGCTCCGCCCACCCCAGTCATTCGACCGACGGACAGGAGGAAATATATATAGGAGAAACCATTTGATACCGTGGTGACTGTAGTTAGAGAAAATAATTCATCAGACCTGATTAAAAAACCAGGGCGGGCCGTGGACCGGACACACCGTTGGAGAAAGTAATTTATCAGGTAAGCATAAATTCTGTTTTCTCCAACATTGGTGTGTCCGGTCCACGGCTTCATCCTTACTTGTGGGAACCAATACCAAAGCTTTAGGACACGGATGAAGGGAGGGAGCAAATCAGGTCACCTAAATGGAAGGCACCACGGCTTGCAAAACCTTTCTCCCAAAAATAGCCTCCGAAGAAGCAAAAGTATCAAATTTGTAAAATTTGGCAAAAGTGTGCAGTGAAGACCAAGTCGCTGCCTTACATATCTGATCAACAGAAGCCTCGTTCTTGAAGGCCCATGTGGAAGCCACAGCCCTAGTGGAGTGAGCTGTGATTCTTTCAGGAGGCTGCCGTCCGGCAGTCTCATAAGCCAATCGGTTAATGCTTTTAAGCCAAAAGGAAAGAGAGGTAGAAGTCGCTTTTTGACCTCTCCTTTTACCAGAATAAACAACAAACAAGGAAGATGTTTGTCTGAAATCTTTAGTAGCCTCTAAATAGAATTTTAGAGCACGGACTACGTCCAAATTGTGTAACAAACGTTCCTTCTTTGAAACTGGATTCGGACACAAAGAAGGTACAACTATCTCCTGGTTAATATTTTTGTTGGAAACAACTTTCGGAAGAAAACCAGGCTTAGTACGCAAAACCACCTTATCTGCATGGAACACCAGATAGGGCGGAGAACACTGCAGAGCAGATAACTCTGAAACTCTTCTAGCAGAAGAAATTGCAACCAAAAACAAAACTTTCCAAGATAATAACTTAATATCTACGGAATGTAAGGGTTCAAACGGAACCCCTTGAAGAACTGAAAGAACTAGATTTAGACTCCAGGGAGGAGTCAAAGGTCTGTAAACAGGCTTGATCCTAACCAAAGCCTGAACAAATGCTTGAACATCTGGCACAGCTGCCAGTCTTTTGTGAAGTAAAACAGATAAAGCAGAGATCTGTCCCTTCAGAGAACTTGCAGATAATCCTTTCTCCAAACCTTCTTGTAGAAAGGATAGAATCTTAGGAATTTTTATCTTGTTCCATGGGAATCCTTTAGATTCACACCAACAGATATATTTTTTCCATATTTTATGGTAAATTTTTCTAGTTACAGGCTTTCTAGCCTGAATCAGAGTATCTATTACAGAATCTGAAAACCCACGCTTTGATAAAATCAAGCGTTCAATCTCCAAGCCGTCAGTTGGAGGGAAACCAGATTCGGATGTTCGAATGGACCCTGAACAAGAAGGTCCTGTCTCAAAGGTAGCTTCCATGGTGGAGCCGATGACATATTGACCAGGTCTGCATACCAAGTCCTGCGTGGCCACGAGCTATCAAGATCACGAGGCCCTCTCCTGATTGATCCTGGCTACCAGCCTGGGGATGAGAGGAAACGGTGGGAATACATAAGCTAGGTTGAAGGTCCAAGGTGCTACTAGTGCATCTACTAGGGTCGCCTTGGGATCCCTGGATCTGGACCCGTAGCAAGGAACCTTGAAGTTCTGACGAGACGCCATCAGATCGATGTCTGGAATGCCCCATAATTGAGTTATTTGGGCAAAGATTTCCGGATGGAGTTCCCACTCCCCCGGATGGAATGTCTGACGACTCAGAAAATCCGCTTCCCAATTTTCCACTCCTGGGATGTGGATCGCAGACAAGTGGCAGGAGTGATCCTCCGCCCATTGAATTATCTTGGTCACTTCTATCATCGCCAGGGAAGTCCTTGTTCCCCCCTGATGATTGATATATGCAACGGTCGTCATGTTGTCTGACTGAAACCTTATGAATTTGGCCTTTGCTAGTTGAGGCCAAGCTCTGAGAGCATTGAATATCGCTCTCAGTTCCAGAATGTTTATCGGGAGAAGAGACTCTTCCCGAGACCATAGACCCTGAGCTTTCAGGGATTCCCAGACCGCGCCCCAGCCCACTAGGCTGGCGTCGGTCGTGACAATGACCCACTCTGGTCTGCGGAAGCTCATTCCCTGTGACAGATTGTCCAGGGTCAGCCACCAACGGAGTGAATCTCTGGTCTTTTGATCTACTTGAATCGTCGGAGACAAGTCTGTATAATCCCCATTCCACTGTCTGAGCATGCACAGTTGTAATGGTCTTAGATGAATTCGTGCAAAAGGAACTATGTCCATTGTTGCAACCATCAATCCTATTACTTCCATGCACTGCGCTATGGAAGGACGAGGAACAGAATGAAGTACTTGACAAGAGCTTAGAAGTTTTGATTTTCTGACCTCTGTCAGAAAAATCCTCATTTCTAAGGAATCTATTATTGTTCCCAAGAAGGGAACTCTTGTTGACGGGGACAGAGAACTTTTTTCTTTGTTCACCTTCCATCCGTGAGATCTGAGAAAGGCTAGGACGATGTCCGTATGAGCCTTTGCTTTTGACAGGGACGACGCTTGAATCAGGATGTCGTCCAAGTAAGGTACTACTGCAATGCCCCTTGGTCTTAGAACCGCTAGAAGGGACCCTAGTACCTTTCTGAAAATCCTTGGAGCAGTGGCTAATCCAAATGGAAGTGCCACAAACTGGTAATGCTTGACATTTAAACACCAAAAAACTCTTAACCATCTCCGTGGAGATGTTGCCTGTGCAACGGCAAAGAGAATGACTGGGGTGGGCGGAGCCTAGGAGGGATCATGTGACCAGCTTTGCTGGGACTCTTTGCCATTTCCTGTTGGGGAAGAGAATATCCCACAAGTAAGGATGAAGCCGTGGACCGGACACACCAATGTTGGAGAAATGACAGTTTCAGGAATGGGAAAAAAAATGACAATGAACAAGCTTCTAGCAACCAGAAGCAATAAATAATGAGACTTAAATATTGTGGAGACAACAATGACGCTCAAATTTTTTAGCGCCAAAAAAGCCGCCCACATTATTTGGCGCCTAAATGCTTTTGGCGCCAAAATGGCGCCACATCCGGAAACGCCAACATTTTTTGGCGCAAAAACGTAAAAAAAAAATGACGCAACTTCCAGCGACACGTATGACGCCGGAAATGACAAAAAAAAAATTTGTGCCAAGAAAGTCCGCGCCAAGAATGACGCAATAAAATGAAGCATTTTCAGCCCCCGCGAGCCTAACAGCCCACAGGAAGAAAGTCAAATTTTAAGGTAAGAAAAAAATGATTTATTCATATGCATTATCCCAAATATGAAACTGACTGTCTGAAATAAGGAACGTTGAACATCCTGAATCAAGGCAAATAAATGTTTGAACACATATATTTAGAACTTTATATAAAAGTGCCCAACCATAGCTTAGAGTGTCACAGAAAATAAGACTTACTTACCCCAGGACACTCATCTACATGTAGTAGAAAGCCAAACCAGTACTGAAACGAGAATCAGTAGAGGTAATGGTATATATAAGAGTATATCGTCGATCTGAAAAGGGAGGTAAGAGATGAATCTCTACGACCGATAACAGAGAACCTATGAAATAGACCCCGTAGAAGGAGATCATTGAATTCAAATAGGCAATACTCTCTTCACATCCCTCTGACATACACTGCACGCTGAGAGGAAAACCGGGCTCCAACCTGCTGCGGAGCGCATATCAACGAAGAATCTAGCACAAACTTACTTCACCACCTCCACAGGAGGCAAAGTTTGTAAAACGGATTTGTGGGTGTTGTGAGGGGTGTATTTATAGGCATTTTGAGGTTTGAGAAACTTTGCCCCTCCTGGTAGGAATGTATATCCCATACGTCACTAGCTCATGGACTCTTGCTAATTACATGAAAGAAAAAGGTATTGCAGTGATGCCTTAATATCGAGGCATCACTGCAATACCTTGAAAGCGTCTGGAAGCGATCACAAGCACTTTCACCGCTTGAAACCCCAGTCAGGCACGTCCTTGGTCCTTAGCTGTATTTTTTTAGTTGAAAACATAATTTATGTAAGAACTTACCTGATAAATTCATTTCTTTCATATTAGCAAGAGTCCATGAGCTAGTGACATATGGGATATACATTCCTACCAGGAGGGGCAAAGTTTCCCAAACCTCAAAATGCCTATAAATACACCCCTCACCACACCCACAATTCAGTTTAACGAATAGCCAAGAAGTGGGGTGATAAAAAAGTGCGAAAGCATATAAAATAAGGAATTGGAATAATTGTGCTTTATACAAAAATCATAACCACCACAAAAAAAGGGCGGGCCTCATGGACTCTTGCTAATATGAAAGAAATGAATTTATCAGGTAAGTTCTTACATAAATTATGTTTTCTTTCATGTAATTAGCAAGAGTCCATGAGCTAGTGACGTATGGGATAATGATTACCCAAGATGTGGATCTTTCCACGCAAGAGTCACTAGAGAGGGAGGGACAAAATAAAGACAGCCAATTCCTGCTGAAAATAATCCACACCCAAAATAAAGTTTAATGAAAAACATAAGCAGAAGATTCAAACTGAAACCGCTGCCTGAAGTACTTTTCTACCAAAAACTGCTTCAGAAGAAGAAAATACATCAAAATGGTAGAATTTAGTAAAAGTATGCAAAGAGGACCAAGTTGCTGCTTTGCAAATCTGTGTGATCTGTGGGGTGACAGTAGAGCGCTGGTACAAAGGAGATACCACACACTTACAGATTGAGAAGATCCTTCGTTCTTCTCAGTAATTTTAAGTGAAAAAAGGGGGGAGTGGGGTAAGTGCGCTAAAAAAGCTAAAGGTATCAGAACAAAGTATATTTTACTTTAAGGGTCATTAGTATTACCTTAATTTTTTTATATATGTGATCTCCGAAATATATATTAAAATAGTAAATGAAACTTCTAAAATAAATGTTAATAAAGGTGTTCTTTAGAAGTGAATTTAAACTTTGTGTCAGTGATATAGAAAAGTAACTAAAATTGTTGCTAACGAGGTGATGTGAAAAGTAACTAAAATTGTTGCTAATAAGACGATGTGAAAAAATGTGTCATTAACAGTGTTTGGAATTTGTTATGTTTGGAAATATCCTATATATAGGATAATACAGTACTTGAGGACTAGGTAGTAGAGGTGTAGTACCAATAGCAATATTTGAGAATAAGTATTTATTGGTCCAGGCTAGAAATTAGCAGGATCCAAGGGACCTAACAGATAGCCCTTAATAGTAAATGCACACAGATGTAAACAATTTTACAGATTTATTTTCAGTTAAAAATAACATAATTTATGTAAGAACTTACCTGATAAATTCATTTCTTTCATATTAGCAAGAGTCCATGAGCTAGTGACGTATGGGATATACATTCCTACCAGGAGGGGCAAAGTTTCCCAAACCTTAAAATGCCTATAAATACACCCCTCACCACACCCACAATTCAGTTTAACGAATAGCCAAGAAGTGGGGTGATAAGAAAAAAGTGCGAAAGCATATAAAATAAGGAATTGGAATAATTGTGCTTTATACAAAAAAATCATAACCACCACAAAAAAAGGGCGGGCCTCATGGACTCTTGCTAATATGAAAGAAATGAATTTATCAGGTAAGTTCTTACATAAATTATGTTTTCTTTCATGTAATTAGCAAGAGTCCATGAGCTAGTGACGTATGGGATAATGACTACCCAAGATGTGGATCTTTCCACACAAGAGTCACTAGAGAGGGAGGGATAAAATAAAGACAGCCAATTCCTGCTGAAAATAATCCACACCCAAAATAAAGTTTAATGAAAAACATAAGCAGAAGATTCAAACTGAAACCGCTGCCTGAAGTACTTTTCTACCAAAAACTGCTTCAGAAGAAGAAAATACAACAAAATGGTAGAATTTGGTAAAAGTATGCAAAGAGGACCAAGTTGCCGCTTTGCAAATCTGATCAACCGAAGCTTCATTCCTAAACTCCCAGGAAGTAGAAACTGACCTAGTAGAATGAGCTGTAATCCTATGAGGCGGAGTCTTACCCGACTCAACATAGGCAAGATGAATTAAAGATTTCAACCAAGATGCCAAAGAAATGGCAGAAGTTTTCTGGCCTTTCTAAAACCGGAAAAGATAACAAATAAACTAGAAGTCTTTCGGAAAGACTTAGTAGCTTCAACATAATATTTCAAAGCTCTAATAACATCCAAAGAATGCAACGATTTCTCCTTAGAATTCTTAGGATTAAGACATAATGAAGGAACCACAATGTCTCTACTAATGTTGTTGGAATTCACAACTTAGGTAAAAATTCAAAAGAAGTTCGCAACACCGCCTTATCCTGATGAAAAATCAGAAAAGGAGACTCACAAGAAAGAGCAGATAATTCAGAAACTCTTCTGGCAGAAGAGATGGCCAAAAGGAACAAAACTTTCCAAGAAAGTAATTTAATATCCAATGAATGCATAGGTTCAAATGGAGGAGCTTGAAGAGCCCCCAGAACCAAATTCAAACTCCAAGGAGGAGAAATTGACTTAATGACAGGCTTTATACGAACCAAAGCTTGTACAAAACAATGAATATCAGGAAGAATAGCAATCTTTCTGTAAAAAAGAACAGAAAGAGCAGAGATTTGACCTTTCAAGGAACTTGCGGACAAACCCTTATCTAAACCATCCTGAAGAAACTGTAATATTCTCGGTATTCTAAAAGAATGCCAAGAAAAATGATGAGAAAGACACCAAGAAATATAAGTCTTCCAGACTCTATAATATATCTCTCTGGATACAGATTTACGAGCCTGTAACATAGTATTAATCACAGAGTCAGAGAAACCTCTTTGACTAAGAATCAAGCGTTCAATCTCCATACCTTTAAATTTAAGGATTTCAGATCCTGATGGAAAAAAGGACCTTGAGACAAAAGGTCTGGTCTTAACGGAAGAGTCCACGGTTGGCAAGAGGCCATCCGGACAAGATCCGCATACCAAAACCTGTGAGGCCATGCCGGAGCTACCAGCAGAACAAACGAGCATTCCTTCAGAATCTTGGAGATTACTCTTGGAAGAAGAACTAGAGGCGGAAAGATATAGGCAGGATGATACTTCCAAGGAAGTGATAATGCATCCACTGCCTCCGCCTGAGGATCCCAGGATCTGGACAGATACCTGGGAAGTTTCTTGTTTAGATGAGAAGCCATCAGATCTATTTCTGGAAGTTCCCACATTTGAACAATCTGAAGAAATACCTCTGGGTGAAGAGACCATTCGCCCGGATGCAACGTTTGGCGACTGAGATAATCCGCTTTCCAATTGTCCATACCTGGGATATGAACCGCAGAGATTAGACAGGAGCTGGATTCCGCCCAAACCAAAATTCGAGATACTTCTTTCATAGCCAGAGGACTGTGAGTCCCTCCTTGATGATTGATGTATGCCACAGTTGTGACATTGTCTATCTGAAAACAAATGAACAACTCTCTCTTCAGAAGAGGCCAAGACTGAAGAGCTCTGAAAATTGCACGGAGTTCCAAAATATTGATCGGAAATCTCACCTCCTGAGATTCCCAAACCCCTTGTGCCGTCAGATACCCCCACACAGCTCCCCAACCTGTAAGACTTGCATCTGTTGAGATTATAGTCCAGGTCGGAGAACAAAGAAGCCCCCTGAACTAAACGATGGTGATCTGTCCACCATGTCAGAGAGTGTTGTAAAATCGGTTTAAAGATATTAATTGAGATATCTTTGAGTAATCCCTGCACCATAGGTTCAGCATACAGAGCTGAAGAGGTCGCATGTGAAAACGAGCAAAGGAGATCGCATCTGATGCGGCAGTCCTAAGACCCAACATTTCCATGCATAAGGCTACCAAAGGGAATGATTGTGACTGAAGGTTTTGACAAGCTGATATCAATGTTAAACTTCTCTTGTCTGACAAGGACAGAGTCATAGACACTGAATTTATCTAGAAACCTAAAAAGGTTACCCTTGTCTGAGGAATCAATGAACTGATTGGTAAATTGATCCTCCAACCATGAACTTGAAGAAACAACACAAGTCGATTCGTATGAGATTCTTCGAAAATGAGAAGACTGAGCAAGTACCAAGATATCGTCCAAATAAGGAAATACCAAAACCCTATTCTCTGATTACAGAAAGAAGGGCACCGAGAACCTTTGAAAAAAATTCTTGGAACTGAGGCTAGGCCAAACGGTAGAGCCACAAAAACTGGTAATGCTTGTCTAAAAAGAGAATCTCAGACACTAAAAGTGATCTGGATGAATCGGAATATGCAGATACACATCCTGTAAATCTATTGTAGACATATAATGCCCTTGCTAAACAAAAGGCAGGATAGTCCTACAGTAACCATCTTGAATGTTGGTATCCTAACATAACGATTCAATAATGATAGATCCGGAACTGGTCTGAAGGAATTGACCTTCTTTGGTACAATGAAGAGATAAAATAAAACCCCAGCCCCTGTTCCAGAACTGGAACTGGCATAAATACTCCAGCCAACTCTAGATCTGAAACACATTTCAGAAATGCTGAGCCTTTGCTGTGTTAACTGGGACACGGGAAAGAAAAGAATCTCTTAGCAGGAGGCCTTAACTCGAAGCCAATTCTGTACCTTTCTGAAACAATGTTTCTGAAACCAGAGATTAAGAACGGAATTGATCCAAATTTCTTTGAAGAAAACGTAATCTGCCCCATACCAGCTGAGCTGGAATAAGGGCCGCACCTTCATAGGTACTTAGGAGCTGGCTATAGGTTTCTATAAGGCTTGGATATATTCCAAACTGGAAATAGTTTCCAAACTGATACCGCTCCTGAGGATGAAGGATCAGGCTTTTGTTCCTTGTGAGGAAAGGAACGAAAATGATTATTTACCCTGGAAAGAAAGGGAAAGCAAAGTTGACTTAGAAGACATGTCAGCATTCCAAGTTTAATCCATAAAGCTTTTCTAGCTAAAATAGCTAGAGACATATACCTGACATCAACTCTAATGATATCAAAAGATGGTATCACCAACAAAATTATTAGCATGTTATAGAATAATAATAATGCTATAAAATTATGATCTGTTACTTGTTGCGTTAAAGCTTCTAACCAAAAAGTTGAAGCTGCAGCAACATCCGCTAAAAATATAGCAGGTCTAAGAAGATTACCTGAACATAAGTAAGCTTTTCTTAGAAAGGATTCAATTTTCCTATCTAAAGGATCCTTAAATGAAGTACTATCTGCTGTAGGAATAGTAGTACATTAGCAGGAGTAGAGACAGCCCCATAACCTTAGGGATTTTTGTCCCAAAAAACTCTAATCTGTCAGATGGCACAGGATATAATTTGCTTAAACGTCTAGAAGGAGTAAATAAATTACCCAAATTATTCCATTCCCTGGAAATTACTTCAGAAATAGCATCAGGGAGATAAAACACTTCTGGAATAACTACAGGAGATTTAAAAAACCTTATTTAAACGTTTACATTTAGTATCAAGAGGACCAGAATCCTCTATTTCTAATGCAAATAACACTTCTTTAAGTAAAGAACGAATAAATTCCATCTTGAACAAATACAAAGATTTATCAGCATCAACCTCTGAGACAGAAACCTCTGAACCAGAAGAACCATTATCAGTATCAGAATGATGATGTTCATTTAAAAATTCATCTGAAAAAAGAGAAGTTTTAAAAGACTTTTATGTATACTAGAAGGAGAAATAACAGACATAGCCTTCTTAATGGATTAAAAAATAAAATCTCTTATGTTATCAGGAACACTCTGAAAATTAGATGTTGACGGAACAGCAACAGGTAATGTAACAGTACTAAAGGAAATTTTATCTGCATTAATAAGTTTGACATGACATGCAATACAAATAACAGATGGAGAAACAGATACCAAAAGTTTATAGCAGATACACTTAGCTTGGTAGCTCCAGCACTGTGCAGTGATTTTCCTGAAGTATCTTCTGACTCAGTTGCAACGTGGAACATCTTGCAATATGTAAAAGAAAAAAACAACATATAAAGCAAAATTGATCAAATTCCTTTAAATGACAGTTTCAGGAATGGGAAAAAAATGCCAAAGAACAAGCTTCTACCAACCAGAAGCAATAAAAAATGAGACTTAAATAATGTGGAGACAAAAGTGACGCCCATATTTTTTCGCGCCAAATAAGACGCCCACATTATTTGGCGCCTAAATGCTTTTTGGCGCCAAAAATGACGCCACATCCGGAACGCCAACATTTTTGGCGCAAAATAACGTCAAAGAATGACGCAACTTCCGGCGACACGTATGACGCCGGAAACGGAAATAGAATTTTTGCGCCAAAAAAGTCCGCCCCAAGAATGACGCAATAAAATGAAGCATTTTCAGCCCCCGCGAGCCTAACAGCCCACAGGGAAAAAGTCAAATTTTAAGGTAAAAAATGTTAAATTAAAATGCATTATCCCAAATATGAAACTGACTGTCTGAAAAATAAGGAAAGTTGAACATTCTGAGTCAAGGCAAATAAATGTTTGAATACATATATTTAGAACTTTATAAACAAAGTGCCCAACCATAGCTAGGAGTGTCACAGAAAATAAGACTTACTTACCCCAGGACACTCATCTACATATAGCAGATAGCCAAACCAGTACTGAAACGAGAATCAGCAGAGGTAATGGTATATATAAGAGTATATCGTCGATCTGAAAAGGGAGGTAAGAGATGAATCTCTACGACCGATAACAGAGAACCTATGAAATAGACCCCTTAGAAGGAGATCACTGCATTCAAATAGGCAATACTCTCCTCACATCCCTCTGACATTCACTGCACGCTGAGAGGAAAACCGGGCTCCAACTTGCTGCGGAGCGCATATCAACGTAGAATCTAGCACAAACTTACTTCACCACCTCCATCGGAGGCAAAGTTTGTAAAACTGAATTGTGGGTGTGGTGAGGGGTGTATTTATAGGCATTTTAAGGTTTGGGAAACTTTGCCCCTCCTGGTAGGAATGTATATCCCATACGTCACTAGCTCATGGACTCTTGCTAATTACATGAAAGAAATTACAATATAACAATTAGATAGGGGACGTCTCCCCAATTGCACAGCCTAAAGTTTCTCTAAAACCATAAAAATCTAAAAAAACTACTATAAAACAATCTATAAAACAATCTATATGATGAACAGCAAATAGTCAGAAACTCTATATCATATAAGCACAGTAGAATCTTGTGTGGTTAACTCTCGTAATAACTTTTGGTGTGATAGATTCGTTTATCCAGACTGAGTTATTTTAGTATCGCCTTCAAATTATATGTGGATAATGCTAAAAGTCTCTATGCAAGTTCCGTAATAGATTGTGATAGCACACAGAGGTATATTTTCTAGGGGTGATTGTACTCTCCCTTCAGATGTGGGTAAGACAAATTTAAAGCTTACTTTTTTTTTTTTTTTTTTTTTTTTTTTGTTTCAAAAGCTTTATTGAAAATATAAACATAACAATCATGGCAAATGTTTCAATATGATCTGATGATTTCACAAAAGGTATCTATTAAATGTCTGTAGTGTCCAGTATCCAATCATCATCTCCTGAGGTGCTTAGTTAGTTCCATATCATTGTCTCAGTATTGAAATGCTATGCAAGCAATAGTCTAGGATACAAAAGTGCGTTCAACAAGTTCCAGAAGTATGTACATTGCTTATTCCCTGATAAAAATTGTGTGTAAGAAGAAGGTAAGAAAAAGAAAGAAAAGAAGAGCGGAGAGGGGAGTCCCAGCGGCAAGCTTGAGTGTATGTGTCTCTATAGTCGCCTAGTGTCTTATTCTGTGGGGCGTGTTTCTCCATTTGCCCAGGCTGATAGCATAAGCTCGTGTATATCAGTGGTGTCCTGCACTAAGTGGTGGTACCTTTCGAGTTGGAGTAACAAGGTGACCTGCGCTTTCCAATCTGACAGTGTCGGGACAGTGTGTGTTTTCCAGTTCTTAGGGATTAATATTTTAGCACTATTCAGCATGATCATCATTAATGCCCTGTAATCTTTGCCCTCAATCCTTGGCAGCGAGAGATACAGAAGAATTTTGGGGTCATTAGGCAGGGTACAGCCTAATACGTTTTTAATGTGAGAGAGGACTTCCACCCAGTATGTATCTAGTCTGGGGCATTCCCACCAGATGTGTAGCAAAGAACCCTCTCCCCCACAATTTCTCCAACATTTCCCAGAAGATGACCTATATATATGCTGTATTCTAATTGGGGTGAGGTACCATCTCGAGAGAAACTTGTAGTTTGACTCTTGAATTCTGGCCGAGATTGATGATTTTTTTAGTAGCTTGAAAGGCTGACTGCCATTCTTGGTATGTTATGGCTGTGTTCAGCTCTTTTTCCCACATCTTAACAAAGGAGGGTAGTGTTTCTGGTTCTCCCAAGAGGAGGATTTTATACAGTCTCGAGATTGCGTGTCGTGTTTTTGTTTTTTGCAAGCATAGTGATTCAAAGGGGGTGTGTGATCTTATGAGTTGTTGCCTATGCTGATGTGTAGTCAGGTAGTGAGATATTTTAGCATGTGTGAACCAATTCATAGGTAGTTCAGGTATTTGCTCCTTAATGTCCCCAATTTCCTTGAGTTTGTGCTTCTCTATTAGTGCGGAGAACACTCTCTTGTCTAGACTCGCTATTTGGTTCGATCTAGTTTCCCTGAAGTCCCAAGGCAGGTCTGGATTATTGAAGATAGGGGTGAGAGGTGATGTTATCCCGGATACGTGTGTTGAAGTGTTAATAATCCTGTCCCATGCCTGATAAAACTCCACCAGGAGAGGATAGTCCACTACCATCTTTGGCCTATATTTCTTGTTAACCCAAGCTGTCAAGCCTACGTTGTTTGTATTCATGATGTCGCAGTCTAATTGAACCCAATTTTTGTTTGGGTCATTTTGGCACCAGTCCAGTAGTCTGTGTAACACTATTGCTTGTTTGTATGTGGCTATGTGTGGTACCCCTAGCCCTCCCTTGTCTCTGGGTAAGTATAATGTGCATCTTGCTACCCTTGGTTTAATTTCTCTCCAAATGTACTGATCGATGAGTCCTTGTATCCTGTCCAGATAGTGTGCTGGAAGGGATATAGGGGTTGTTTGAAGCAGATAGAGTAGCCTGGGCAAGATATTCATCTTCACCACATTGATGCGTCCCAGCCAGGAGATAGATTTATTTCTCCAGCTGGACAGGTCAGCAACCAGGTTGTGCTCCAGCTGTTTGTAATTAGCCTGAAACATCACCTGTGGGTCTGGGGACAAGTAGATCCCCAGGTACTTCATTTTTGTCTGTTGTTTTTTCAGGGGGCAATTTAAAAGGAGCTTGGGTAGCTCGTCAGGTTTGTACGTGATGTTTAAAAACTCGGATTTGCTAAGATTAAGGTGGAAGTTGGAGACCCTGCCAAAGTCTGCGAATGTTTCAAGCGCCTTGGGTATTGATAAGCCTATGTCAGTGAGGGTAAGTATGACATCGTCGGCGTATAGCGCCAGTTTGTGTTCATGTGTGGTAGTGTGTATACCCTTAATCTGCTTATTTGATCTAATAGTTTGCGCCAGAGCCTCGATTGTAATGGCAAATAATACAGGTGAGAGTGGGCAGCCCTGTCTCGTACCGTTTTGGATACTAAATTTATCGGAGAGGATGCCATTTACTTTGACTCGCGCAGTTGGTTTGCTATAGAGCGAGAAAATTAGGGCTATAAAGTGTTTGCTAAAATTCATCTTGGACAGGGTCGCTTCCAGAAACTGCCAGCGCACCCTGTCAAACGCCTTCTCCGCGTCTGTAGAAATTAGCGCTAATGGGATTTGTTGGGCCTGTGCGTGTGACATGAGTTGTAGAATCTTTAAAGTATTGTCTCTGGCTTCTCTTCCGGGTACAAAGCCCACTTGGTCAGGATGGATCAGGGCGGGAAGGATTTTATTTATCCTAGTAGCTAAGATTTTGGCGTATATTTTGACGTCCGAATTCAGTAGTGAGATGGGCCTAAAATTTTCGGGGCTTTCTGGGGATTTGCCTGCTTTAGGGAGGACAGTGATGTGTGCTTCCAGCAGACTTTCTGTAAAACCTCCCTCTTTCAAGGTTGAGTTGAATAGGGAGGTCAGTGGTTGTAATATGTGGTGTAGGTATGTCTTGTAGTATTTTATACTCAGTCCGTCGGGGCCTGGGCTTTTTCCGTTGGGCATACTCTTTATGGCTAATTTGGTTTCCTCCATGGTGATTGGTGCATCTAGAAATTCCACATCCCCCTCTGTCAGCTTATTAAGTTGAAGGGTAGCTAGATAGTGGTCTATGTCCCCCTGGCTGCTGTTGTTATCCAAGTTGTATAGTGTTTCGTAGTATAGTCTGAAGGTCTCAGCTATCTTTTTGCTGTCTTTGAGCACTGTTCCTCCTCTGTCTTTTATGGTGTGTACATGTGTGTTCAGCTGTTTCCTTTTAATGGCTTTCGCCAGTGATGAACCTGCTTTATTGTTAAGATCATAATATTTCTGTTTCAAGAAGGCAGCCTTTCTCTGGTACATTTTGGTAAGATGGCTATGTAGGTCTTTCCTAGCTTGTGTGAGGGATAACAGTGTAGAAGAGGCGTCAGGATGTCGCTTATGTTCTTGTTCCCAATATCTGATCTGAGCTAGGGTGGAGTTTAAGAATTGTCTGTTATTTCTATTGTCTTTAGCTTTAATTTTAATAAACTCCCCTCTTACTACGCATTTGTGGGCCTCCCATACTGTTGTGTGGGAGATGTCATCTGTTGTGTTTTCCCTAAAATAGTGTCCCAGGGCTGCGTCAATGTCTGACCTAGTTATCTGATTTTCCAGCATAGTTTCATCTAGTCTCCATATAAAGGGTATTACCGGTGCAGATGGCCAGAGAACTTTACATTGCACCGGGGCGTGATCAGACCAAGTGAGAGGTAGTATCGTAGAGTTATCGATCATGGATAAGCCCATTTGGTCGCTGAGAATATAGTCTATTCTAGAATATGAGCCGTGTGGGTGGGAATAAAAGGTGTAGTCTCTTTTACTTGGGTTAATAGTTCTCCATATGTCGTGCATTTTCAAGAGTTGAATCTGTGTGTTAACCGCTTTAATAGTTCGTTTTGGTGTGCATGATATGCCGGTGGAGGTGTCTATTGTAGGGTCTAGTGGAAGATTGAAGTCCCCTCCCAAAAAAAGTGTACCTTTTGTGTGCTCAAGCAGTAACTGGGATATTTGTTTAAAGATAATAGATTGTCCAGTATTTGGGAGATATATGTTTGCAAATGTCACAGGGTTATTGTAAAGGAGGCCCGAGATAATTATGTATCTGCCGTTGGGGTCTTTGATCGTGTGTTTGGGCTGGAAGCTGATATTGTTTCTGAATAGAATTCCTACTCCTCCCTTTTTCTCCCTGCCTGATGCCAAGTAGGCTGATTTATACCTATGGTGGAGGGTTGTGGGTTCCTTTCCTATTTGAAAATGTGTCTCCTGAATAAAGATTATATCCCCTAATGCATGATTGAGTTGATTGAAAGCTACTGATCTTTTCTCTGGGCTATTCAGTCCCTTTGCGTTAATAGTGATTAATGTAATAGGCCTAGCGCCATTGCCAGGGATGTCTGCCATGTTTAGTCTGTTGCTTATTTGTCTATATGTTTGCTATAGAGAGTGAGCAGTGTCACGTGTTATTTTGTACAATTCTTATCGAATGAGAGTGTGCAGGTAGAGTGTAAAAACGCTTACCAAGCACTGGGACCCCCAGCAAGTGTGTTGAAGATGTTGGAAATGTCACACAATTCAGAACTGCATGCAGTTAGTAGATATACAATTCAGAGTTTAGTCTGAAAGAAGAAGATTGTTAGATTATTTTTGGTAAAAGAGATAGAACACAACAATTCTTAAAGCAAGTCAAAAAAGTTTTAACAGTAATAAGGTGGGTAATATCCCACAGCTGTGTTCCCACACAGAATTATAAACATATATAAACAAGTAAAAACTTACAACCTGTAGCCAAGTTCAAAGATATAGGGGTTTAATAACCCAGCAGGGGGCAGTTATGGGTTATCTGGTATCCTTGCTGATGCCTGGGTCGCTGCTGGTAGGGACTGTAGTGGAAGTGTCAATGTCCCTGCGGCCTTCTCTTGACAGTGAATGACTCCTCCTAATAGGCGAGTGATCTACCGCTGTGTTGCGGGTTTGTGACTCCATAGTTCTGATGTCAATCTGTAAAGCCTCACAAAAATTTGATAAGTCTTCCTTGGATCTGTATACAGCCGTTGTGTCTCCTTTAGAGGCGATAATGCTCACCGGAAATCCCCATCTGTATTGGATGTTTTGATCTCGTAGTGATGTAGTAATATGACTAAGGTCTCTCCTCTTCTGTAAGGTAGTGGGGCTGAGGTCTGCAAATATCTGTATTCTGCATCCCGCATGTGTGAAGTCTTTTTTCTGCCTGGCATATTTCATTATTTCCTCTTTGTCTTTAAAGTGTAAAAGTTTCAAGATGACATCTCTTGGGGGGGCCTTTGGTGGAGGTTTAGCACGCAGAGCTCTGTGCGCCCTTTCAATGTTGATATCTGGGGCTCCTTCATTTCCTTTGAGGGTCTTAAAAAGGCTTTGCAGACATCCCTCCAGAGCTGTTGGTTGTATACTTTCTGGAATTCCTCTAATGCGGAGATTATTCCTTCTGCCCCGGTTGTCAAGGTCTTCTACTTTTTCAAGCAGGTGGTGGATTGTTTCTTCTTGTTCGTATGCCAGGCGGGATACATGTTGAATGTCATTGAAGGTGGTATTGTGGTTCTCTTCCAAGTTTGTGACTCTCTGTGCTACCCTTGTAAGGTCTTTCTTTAGTTCCCCATACCAATTTTTGACCTCATGCATCATTTCCTTCACATCGTCTTTAGTGCAAAGAGATCTCAAATCTTCTCTAGTAAAGTCGGCAGTATTCATAGTTTGGCTGGGTTTATGCTGCATTTCAGCTTTGTGGGCGCTTTGTTGATGAAGTTCTCCTGAGTTCTGATTTGACTCATTTTGCTTTAGGTAGTTTTGCATTGTTCTAGTGTTAGGTAGGTTATCTGTCTTATGCGATTTTTTCCCTGGCATGACCCGTGTATGTATCTGAGGTGTTCCCCCTCTTTAGTAATATAGGGTAGTCAAATGCTTTATATAATGGTTGGCTGATCTCTCACTTTCTTGCAAATGTTTCTGCTACTGTAGTTCCGTGTATCAATCAGTTTGCCATATTAAATCTAGCCCAGTAAAAAGGCCTCTGTTCTCCGATTTTTATTTGCGTGTTACTCTTCTGTAAGACATCCACTTGTGATATAGTAAATGTTGTAAATGTTCATTTGGGCACCAAAGGAAGCCTGTGTAAATTGCTCCTACCGGAGCTCTGTCTGATGTGGTGCTATGCTCTCTTTTGGCTGTATAGAAACAGTGCACAAGCGTGTGGGCCTTTGAGCGGTACTTTGGTTTCATATAGCTGCGTGTGTATTTCTTATTGCCCCTTGTATGAGCTTACTGTGCTGAAATTAAAAGTCTTTCTGGCTATATGTTTTAGGCAAACACTTCTATAAGTGGGGTGCAATGCTTGTATTGCAGGTATACCGATATGTTATGGCGTCTATCTCCCCCAGCGTGTGCCCACGAGGTAGTGTCAGGCAAAGCAGTGAGAAGTGTGCGCTGCCAAGATCCTGCGGTCTCTATATGGCTGTATATTTAGTGCCTTGTGCTATTTCAGGCTTACCGCTCCTGTTGCTCGCTCCTCTGTCCTTCTGATATGCCCCTGAGTCAAGGGTGTAAAGAGGTCACTAATATAGCGCTACTCCTCTACTGCAGCGCGCGTGTATGGCTGAACCGGGAGGGGATCCGGTGTGCAAATGTTCCGTGTCGGCTCTCTTTTTCCTCTCGATATTTCGCTCCGCAGCTTCTTGCAAGTTATGCCCCCTGCCAGAAGCGTTAAAATAGGTTGTATATGGCTATTTTTATCGGGAATCACAGGTGTGGGCCTAGGAGCTACACAATCACACGACCATCTCTCTAAGCGGTCAAGCTCCGCCCCCCTAAAGCTTACTTTTTAAGTCCTGGAAGAGCTGCTGGAGCCTGTGTCCGCCGGCTATCTCTCAGCCGAGTCAGTGCGCCGCATGGATCTTGGCGTCTGACGTCACCGGTAAGTCTTCCGGTTGTCAAAAAAGAAGAAGAAATTCTCAGCTGGAGTGTGTATTTTATCCAGATAGGATTTGGGAAATAAATTCTTTGTGAGTCAGTTGAAATTACACCCTGCACCTAGTGCCAATGCACGCAGGGATTATTTAGACTCCGGTATTGATGATTCAAGACGTAACAGAATAACCCGGGTTACCTCAGAAATTTGTTAAAAGTTCATTTGAGATTCAGATGTCCTTGTCTGTAGTAGGCACAGTCACTTAGATCGACGCGTTTCACTCACCAGGGAGCTTTATCAAGATGCAGGTGACTGGCAAAAGGTGTTCTTAAATAGGCTGTGGATAATTCTGATTGGTCCCTTTCAGATACTTTTTTGTAAAGGTGGAATTGCAGGTTTTTTCTTCATACGGGTATCGTATTCCTTGTGCATGTTCAAAGGCTTAAGGTGGAAGTATTTAAACTCCAAAGAAGACCTTTTAACTTTTTTAACTCTTAGTTCTTTTTCTGATGTTTGAGTCATTTTTTTTATTTAGTTTCCTATTATTTTAAATATCAAATGATGTTTTGCAAGCCAGCAAATACTGGTTATTATTCTTACTACATGTTCTATATCATATATTTGCTTACACTATACATTACAAAAACAGATTTTAATCCGTTGTAATTAATATTGTCCCTCCTATAAGGACGTAACTTCTGTTTATAAGCATGTTTTTGCTTGTAATATTTACATCTGCTTTGCAAAAGGTATAGTTACATGTTCTCAGATTGCTATTGTTATAAGTTTAGGTTTGTGTACTGGATTGGAGTTCTTTTGACATATTTTATGTTAATACTATTATAATTCAAAAAGAAAAGGTGAGAGATCTAGTTCAGAGTTCAGGCCTTTGGGGTGTAAAGTATCGTATTTATAGATCATTTCAGCTTCCTTTATCAACAATTTCTTCTCTAAATTGCCACCTCTCCAATGTTTATGTACTTTCTTTATGGCCCAGTATTTTAAGTGTTTAGTATTTCCTTTATGAACTGTTTTAAAGTGTTTGTATAAGTGGGTGTCGTCCTTACCATTTTTAATATTACCAATGTGTTCTCTTATGCGATCCCTTACCATTCTTGTAGTTTCTCCAAAGTAAAAAAGGTTGCAGGAGCACTTTAAGATGTAGATTATATTTTTATTGGTACATCTTATGATATCCTGAATAATTAGGGGTTTTGTATCCTTATTAATTTCGATTTTTTCCACTTTACTACTATGACTGCAGGCTTTGCATGTATAGCAGGGAAAGAATCCCATGATATCTTTACCTGTTAGATCTTTTTGTTTATGAATGATTTTCTTTGTTTTTTTCAATTCACTAGGGGCTAGGAGTGTCTTTAAATTGGCAACTTTTTTGAATATAAATACGGGGTTATCAGAGATTTTTTCACCTAATACATCATCTTCTTTAAGGAGGTGCCAGTGTTTTTTTATTGCTTTTTTTATGATATTTTGATCAATACTGTAATCTGTTATAAACGGAATTTTTATTTTATCGGTATTATTTTCCATTGGTCTTTCTTTGTACATTAGTAGGGACTCCCTATCCGTATTTTTTGCTCTATCTTTGGCTTTCTCTGTGATATCTTTTTGATAACCCCTAATTTTAAATCTTTCTAATAGGATCTCAGACTGCTGTTCAAAGTCTGCTAACCTAGAGCAGTTCTTCCTAATACGTAAATATTGCCCTATTGGGATACTCTTTTTCCATACGTCTAGGTGGCAGCTATTTGCGTGTATGTAATTGCTGCAGTCGACCTTTTTAAAATGAGTTTTTGTTTCCAAATTGTTTTCCACCCTCATAATTTCTAGATCTAAAAATACTATTGAGTCTTTACTGTAGTTGTATGTGAAGTTTAGACCCCAAGTATTGTTATTCATTTCTTTAAACATATTTTCTAATTCTTGTTCTGTCCCCCTCCATACTATCAGCAGGTCATCAATGTACCTTTTATAGAGCACAAGGTTTGCACCATAGCTTTCAAAGAACTGGGATTCCCATGCACCCATAAACAAATTGGCATAGCTAGGTGCAAACCTTGTGCCCATGGCCGTGCCCTCTACTTGGAGATAAAATTTCTCGTTAAAGGAGAAGTAATTATTTTCTAGTATATATTTATACATCAGAAAAAGAACTAAGAGTTAAAAAAGTTAAAAGGTCTTCTTTTGAGTTTAAATACTTCCACCTTAAGCCTTTGAACATGCACAAGGAATACGATACCCGTATGAAGAAAAAACCTGCAATTCCACCTTTACAAAAAAGTATCTGAAAGGGACCAATCAGAATTATCCACAGCCTATTTAAGAACACCTTTTGCCAGTCACCTGCATCTTGATAAAGCTCCCTGGTGAGTGAAACGCGTCGATCTAAGTGACTGTGCCTACTACAGACAAGGACATCTGAATCTCAAATGAACTTTTAACAAATTTCTGAGGTAACCCGGGTTATTCTGTTACGTCTTGAATCATCAATACCGGAGTCTAAATAATCCCTGCGTGCATTGGCACTAGGTGCAGGGTGTAATTTCAACTGACTCACAAAGAATTTATTTCCCAAATCCTATCTGGATAAAATACACACTCCAGCTGAGAATTTCTTCTTCTTTTTTGACAACCGGAAGACTTACCGGTGACGTCAGACGCCAAGATCCATGCGGCGCACTGACTCGGCTGAGAGATAGCCGGCGGACACAGGCTCCAGCAGCTCTTCCAGGACTTAAAAAGTAAGCTTTAAATTTGTCTTACCCACATCTGAAGGGAGAGTACAATCACCCCTAGAAAATATACCTCTGTGTGCTATCACAATCTATTACGGAACTTGCATAGAGACTTTTAGCATTATCCACATATAATTTGAAGGCGATACTAAAATAACTGTCTGGATAAACGAATCTATCACACCAAAAGTTATTACGAGAGTTAACCACACAAGATTCTACTGTGCTTATATGATATAGAGTTTCTGACTATTTGCTGTTCATCATATAGATTGTTTTATAGTAGTTTTTTTGAGGTTTTTATGGTTTTAGAGAAACTTTAGGCTGTGCAATTGGGGAGACGTCCCCTATCTAATTGTTATATTGTAATATTTTTAACTGAAAATAAATCTGTAAAATTATTTACATCTGTGTGCATTTACTATTAAGGGCTATCTGTTAGGTCCCTTGGATCCTGCTAATTTCTAGCCTGGACCAATAAATACTTATTCTCAAATATTGCTATTGGTACTACACCTCTACTACCTAGTCCTCAAGTACTGTATTATCCTATATATAGGATATTTCCAAACATAACAAATTCCAAACACTGTTAATGACACATTTTTTCACATCGTCTTATTAGCAACAATTTTAGTTACTTTTCTATATCACTGACACGAAGTTTAAATTCACTTCTAAAGAACACCTTTATTAACATTTATTTTATTTCATTAAAAAATGAAGTTTCATTTACTATTTTAATATATATTTCGGAGATCACATATATAAAAAAATTAAGGTAATACTAATGACCCTTAAAGTAAAATATACTTTGTTCTGATACCTTTAGCTTTTTTAGCGCACTTACCCCACTCCCCCCTTTTTTCACTTAAAATTACTGAGAAGAACGAAGGATCTTCTCAATCTGTAAGTGTGTGGTATCTCCTTTGTACCAGCGCTCTACTGTCACCCCACAGATCACATAGCTTTTTCCTTCACTTAGTAGTAGCTGCAGGAATATCACTTCCAATATGGAAGATATTTTTGATTTTAGGGATCAAATTTTCTCAGATATGAGAGATGATAATATTCAAATAACTAATTCTTGTACATCTGATAAAATATCTGATCTAATGCAGAATCTAGAACAAAATATGATCAAAGAACTTAAACAAAAGATGGAATTAGTCTTTTTAAATAGATACACCACTAAGGACATTATCCCAAGAGGGCTTCGCCTTAATAAAAATTGTACATTTCCACTTTCAGACATACTACAGACTGAGTGGACTGACACTTTAAAGAAAGCATCAAACACTTTAGTAGATATTCTAAAAAGATCCAGGAAGGAAACTCTAATCACCATCGAGAAAAATATTCTGGAAATTAAAGATAAACTAAAAGACAAAAAAAGTAGTAATGAATTCAAAGAAAGACAAAAAGTAATTATTGATAAATTAGCAAATTTAAATAAGGACCTTCTAAGATCAAAATGGGGAAAAATGGAAAGGGACATAAATGACAATATGCAAATGAATAGAGAGGAAAATATGAATGAAACCCCCTTAAGACACAATAACCAAGATGTGAGACGAGAAAATAATCACATGAATAGAACTATTTGAGACCCCCAAACACAATACTACAGTAATTCTGAAAATAATAGTAATTTTTATCCCTATAATGACTACCACAATCCTGAGAGGTATCATAGTAATAATCGCAACTTTCAATATAACAATAATGAACATAATGCCCAATATAACAGACCAAGATACAACAATAATGATCACAATGCCCAATATGAAAGACCAAGATACCCGAGGTATCAAAATAGAGATCATTTCTACTCAGAATTTAGACATAACATGCACAGACAGAATCCAGACAGAAGTCACCAAAACAGCCATAATAATTGGGAATACCCAAGAAGGACTAACAGATGGATAGAAAGACAGAATGATAATTGGAAGGTCCCGACATATAATCGATTTGAAACACTTAGAGACCATAGAACCCAAGAGGGGGAACAACAAAAAAATGATGAACAAGTTTTTTTAGAGAGAAGCCCTCTAGGGGAGGGCCACTCAAGAGATTTGTTAAGACACGAAAGCGAGTCAAATACCAGGAGAAAAAGAAATTTAGAGGAAAGAGAGGAGGAGGAGCTTCTAAACGAGGCAAAAAGGTGGAGATAGAGGTCCAAACAGGGGATTTTCAATCTAAGTAGTATCAAACTAAAAACAGAAGAAGAAAAAGTTCTAAGTTTAGGTCTATCTTTTGCCCCAACTAAAAGATTAAACAAATTTAACACACATATTCACATTAAAAAGTTTGTGAGGAACCTAACAATAAAAAGATTTTTTCTCAAATGTCCCATTGAAAGACAAATAACTAACAGACCAGTTCTAGATAACATTCAGCATACAGATTTTAAGGTCAAATCGAAATTTAACCCAGTACAGGCAAAGGGCAACTACCTTGACACATTTGAAAAATTGGTATGTAAAGATATACAAAGATCAAATCTTCATAAGAAAAAGAAATATAATCTAAATGCCAAAGAAAAAGGAATAATTGAAAACCTTCAAAAAAACAGTGATATAACCATCAAACCCGCGGATAAGGGCGGAGGTATTGTCCTTATGGATACTAGTACATACATAAAAGAGGCAGATAGACTTTTAAACGATACCAATACTTATAAAAAACTAGATTTCAATCCAACCGAAAAATTCAATAAAACATTAAATAAAATTCTTAAAGAGGGTAGTGTATCAGGGATATTGAATAACAAAGAACTTGAATTTTTAACACCCAAATATCCCCGTATACCCATATTCTATTTCCTGCCAAAAATCCATAAATGTTTGGTCAACCCTCCAGGGAGACCAATCATTTCTGGAATAGAATCACTTTCGGCTAATTTATCCAAATATGTTGACAATTTCCTGCAAAAACACGTAAAGAATTTAAAGTCATACCTTAAAGACTCCACACAAGTATTAAATACACTTAAATCTATCAATTGGGAAGAAGGGATGTACCTGGTAACATGTGACGTTACATCGCTGTATACAGTGATTAACCATTCAAAGGGCATTAAAGCCGTAGACATGTTTCTCAGCTCTGATCCACTAATGACAGACCAACATAGGTCCTTTATTCTAAAAAGTATTAAATATATACTAGAAAATAATTACTTCTCCTTTAACGAGAAATTTTATCTCCAAGTAGAGGGCACGGCCATGGGCACAAGGTTTGCATCTAGCTATGCCAATTTGTTTATGGGTGCATGGGAATCCCAGTTCTTTGAAAGCTATGGTGCAAACCTTGTGCTCTATAAAAGGTACATTGATGACCTGCTGATAGTATGGAGGGGGACAGAACAAGAATTAGAAAATATGTTTAAAGAAATGAATAACAATACTTGGGGTCTAAACTTCACATACAACTACAGTAAAGACTCAATAGTATTTTTAGATCTAGAAATTATGAGGGTGGAAAACAATTTGGAAACAAAAACTCATTTTAAAAAGGTCGACTGCAGCAATTACATACACGCAAATAGCTGCCACCTAGACGTATGGAAAAAGAGTATCCCAATAGGGCAATATTTACGTATTAGGAAGAACTGCTCTAGGTTAGCAGACTTTGAACAGCAGTCTGAGATCCTATTAGAAAGATTTAAAATTAGGGGTTATCAAAAAGATATCACAGAGAAAGCCAAAGATAGAGCAAAAAATACGGATAGGGAGTCCCTACTAATGTACAAAGAAAGACCAATGGAAAATAATACCGATAAAATAAAAATTCCGTTTATAACAGATTACAGTATTGATCAAAATATCATAAAAAAAGCAAGAAAAAAACACTGGCACCTCCTTAAAGAAGATGATGTATTAGGTGAAAAAATCTCTGATAACCCCGTATTTATATTCAAAAAAGTTGCCAATTTAAAGACACTCCTAGCCCCTAGTGAATTGAAAAAAACAAAGAAAATCATTCATAAACAAAAAGATCTAACAGGTAAAGATATCATGGGATTCTTTCCCTGCTATACATGCAAAGCCTGCAGTCATAGTAGTAAAGTGGAAAAAATCGAAATTAATAAGGATACAAAACCCCTAATTATTCAGGATATCATAAGATGTACCAATAAAAATATAATCTACATCTTAAAATGCTCCTGCAACCTTTTTTACTTTGGAGAAACTACAAGAATGGTAAGGGATCGCATAAGAGAACACATTGGTAATATTAAAAATGGTAAGGACGACACCCACTTATACAAACACTTTAAAACAGTTCATAAAGGAAATACTAAACACTTAAAATACTGGGCCATAAAGAAAGTACATAAACATTGGAGAGGTGGCAATTTAGAGAAGAAATTGTTGATAAAGGAAGCCGAAATGATCTATAAATACAATACTTTACACCCCAAAGGCCTGAACTCTGAACTAGATCTCTCACCTTTTCTTTTTGAATTATAATAGTATTAACATAAAATATGTCAAAAGAACTCCAATCCAGTACACAAACCTAAACTTATAACAATAGCAATCTGAGAACATGTAACTATACCTTTTGCAAAGCAGATGTAAATATTACAAGCAAAAACATGCTTATAAACAGAAGTTACGTCCTTATAGGAGGGACAATATTAATTACAACGGATTAAAATCTGTTTTCGTAATGTATAGTGTAAGCAAATATATGATATAGAACATGTAGTAAGAATAATAACCAGTATTTGCTGGCTTGCAAAACATCATTTGATATTTAAAATAATAGGAAACTAAATAAAAAAATGACTCAAACATCAGAAAAAGAACTAAGAGTTAAAAAAGTTAAAAGGTCTTCTTTGGAGTTTAAATACTTCCACCTTAAGCCTTTGAACATGCACAAGGAATACGATACCCGTATGAAGAAAAAACCTGCAATTCCACCTTTACAAAAAAGTATCTGAAAGGGACCAATCAGAATTATCCACAGCCTATTTAAGAACACCTTTTGCCAGTCACCTGCATCTTGATAAAGCTCCCTGGTGAGTGAAACGCGTCGATCTAAGTGACTGTGCCTACTACAGACAAGGACATCTGAATCTCAAATGAACTTTTAACAAATTTCTGAGGTAACCCGGGTTATTCTGTTACGTCTTGAATCATCAATACCGGAGTCTAAATAATCCCTGCGTGCATTGGCACTAGGTGCAGGGTGTAATTTCAACTGACTCACAAAGAATTTATTTCCCAAATCCTATCTGGATAAAATACACACTCCAGCTGAGAATTTCTTCTTCTTTTTTGACAACCGGAAGACTTACCGGTGACGTCAGACGCCAAGATCCATGCGGCGCACTGACTCGGCTGAGAGATAGCCGGCGGACACAGGCTCCAGCAGCTCTTCCAGGACTTAAAAAGTAAGCTTTAAATTTGTCTTACCCACATCTGAAGGGAGAGTACAATCACCCCTAGAAAATATACCTCTGTGTGCTATCACAATCTATTACGGAACTTGCATAGAGACTTTTAGCATTATCCACATATAATTTGAAGGCGATACTAAAATAACTCAGTCTGGATAAACGAATCTATCACACCAAAAGTTATTACGAGAGTTAACCACACAAGATTCTACTGTGCTTATATGATATAGAGTTTCTGACTATTTGCTGTTCATCATATAGATTGTTTTATAGATTGTTTTATAGTAGTTTTTTTAGATTTTTATGGTTTTAGAGAAACTTTAGGCTGTGCAATTGGGGAGACGTCCCCTATCTAATTGTTATATTGTAATATTTTTAACTGAAAATAAATCTGTAAAATTATTTACATCTGTGTGCATTTACTATTAAGGGCTATCTGTTAGGTCCCTTGGATCCTGCTAATTTCTAGCCTGGACCAATAAATACTTATTCTCAAATATTGCTATTGGTACTACACCTCTACTACCTAGTCCTCAAGTACTGTATTATCCTATATATAGGATATTTCCAAACATAACAAATTCCAAACACTGTTAATGACACATTTTTTCACATCGTCTTATTAGCAACAATTTTAGTTACTTTTCACATCACCTCGTTAGCAACAATTTTAGTTACTTTTCTATATCACTGACACAAAGTTTAAATTCACTTCTAAAGAACACCTTTATTAACATTTATTTTATTTCATTAAAAAATGAAGTTTCATTTACTATTTTAATATATATTTCGGAGATCACATATATAAAAAAATTAAGGTAATACTAATGACCCTTAAAGTAAAATATACTTTGTTCTGATACCTTTAGCTTTTTTAGCGCACTTACCCCACTCCCCCCTTTTTTCGCTTTGCAAATCTGATCAATCGAAGCTTCATTCCTAAACGCCCAGGAAGTAGAAACTGACCTAGTAGAATGAGCTGTAATCCTTTGAGGCGGAGTTTTACCCGACTCAACATAGGCAAGATGAATTAAAGATTTCAACCAAGATGCCAAAGAAATGGCAGAAGCTTTCTGGCCTTTTCTAGAACCGGAAAAGATAACAAATAAACTAGAAGTCTTTCGGAAAGACTTAGTAGCTTCAACATAATATTTCAAAGCTCTAACAACATCCAAAGAATGCAACGATTTCTCCTTAGAATTCTTAGGATTAGGACATAATGAAGGAACCACAATTTCTCTACTAATGTTGTTGGAATTCACAACTTTAGGTAAAAATTCAAAAGAAGTTCGCAACACTGCCTTATCCTGATGAAAAATCAGAAAAGGAGACTCACAAGAAAGCGCAGATAATTCAGAAACTCTTCTGGCAGAAGAGATTGCCAAAAGGAACAAAACTTTCCAAGAAAGTAATCTAATGTCCAATGAATGCATAGGTTCAAACGGAGGAGCTTGAAGAGCCCCCAGAACCAAATTCAAACTCCAAGGAGGAGAAATTGACTTAATGACAGGTTTTATACGAACCAAAGCTTGTACAAAACAATGAATATCAGGAAGATTAGAAATCTTTCTGTGAAAAAGAACAGAAAGAGCAGAGATTTGTCCTTTCAAAGAACTTGCGGATAAACCTTTATCTAAACCATCCTGAAGAAACTGTAAAATTCTCGGAATTCTAAAAGAATGACAAGAAAAATGATGAGAAAGACACCAAGAAATATAAGTCTTCCAGACTCTATAATATATCTCTCTGGATACAGATTTACGAGCCTGTAACATAGTATTAATCACAGAGTCAGAGAAACCTCTTTGACCAAGAATCAAGCGTTCAATCTCCATACCTTTAAATTTAAGGATTTGAGATCCTGATGGAAAAAAGGACCTTGCGACAGAAGGTCTGGTCGTAGCGGAAGAGTCCACGGATGGCAAGAGGCCATCCGGACAAGATCCGCATACCAAAACCTGTGAGGCCATGCCGGAGCTACCAGCAGAACAAACGAGCATTCCTTCAGAATCTTGGAGATTACTCTTGGAAGAAGAAGAACTAGAGGCGGAAAGATATAAGCAGGATGATACTTCCAAGGAAGTGATAATGCATCCACTGCTTCCGCCTGAGGATCCCGGGATCTGGACAGATACCTGGGAAGTTTCTTGTTTAGATGAGACGCCATCAGATCTATTTCTGGAAGCTCCCACATTTGAACAATCTGAAGAAATACCTCTGGGTGAAGAGACCATTCGCCCGGATGCAACGTTTGGCGACTGAGATAATCCGCTTCCCAATTGTCTATACCTGGGATATGAACCGCAGAGATTAGACAGGAGCTGGATTCCGCCCAAACCAGAATTCGAGATACTTCTTTCATAGCCAGAGGACTGTGAGTCCCTCCTTGATGATTGATGTATGCCACCGTTGTGACATTGTCTGTCTGAAAACAAATGAACGATTCTCTCTTCAGAAGAGGCCAAGACTGAAGAGCTCTGAAAATTGCACGGAGTTCCAAAATATTGATCGGTAATCTCACCTCCTGAGATTCCCAAACTCCTTGTGCCGTCAGAGATCCCCACACAGCTCCCCAACCTGTGAGACTTGCATCTGTTGAAATTACAGTCCAGGTCGGAAGCACAAAAGAAGCCCCCTGAATTAAACGATGGTGATCTGTCCACCACGTTAGAGAGTGTCGTACAATCGGTTTTAAAGATATTAATTGAGATATCTTTGTGTAATCCTTGCACCATTGATTCAGCATACAGAGCTGAAGAGGTCGCATGTGAAAACGAGCAAAGGGGATCGCGTCCGATGCAGCAGTCATAAGACCTAGAATTTCCATGCATAAGGCTACCGAAGGGAATGATTGTGACTGAAGGTTTCGACAAGCTGAAATCAATTTTAGACGTCTCTTGTCTGTTAAAGACAGAGTCATGGACACTGAATCTATCTGGAAACCCAGAAAGGTTACCCTTGTCTGAGGAATCAATGAACTTTTTGGTGAATTGATCCTCCAACCATGATCTTGAAGAAACACCACAAGTCGATTCGTATGAGATTCTGCTAAATGTAAAGACTGAGCAAGTACCAAGATATCGTCCAAATAAGGAAATACCACAATACCCTGTTCTCTGATTACAGACAGAAGGGCACAGAGAACCTTTGTAAAAATTCTTGGAGCTGTAGCTAGGCCAAACGGCAGAGCCACAAACTGGTAATGCTTGTCCAGAAAAGAGAATCTCAGGAACTGATAATGATCTGGATGAATCGGAATATGCAGATATGCATCCTGTAAATCTATTGTGGACATATAATGCCCTTGCTGAACAAAAGGCAAGATAGTCCTTACAGTTACCATTTTGAACGTTGGTATCCTTACATAACGATTCAATATTTTTAGATCCAGAACTGGTCTGAAGGAATTCTCCTTCTTTGGTACAATGAAGAGATTTGAATAAAACCCCATCCCCTGTTCCAGAACTGGAACTGGCATAATTACTCCAGCCAACTCTAGATCTGAAACACAATTCAGAAATGCTTGAGCTTTCACTGGATTTACTGGGACACGGGAAAGAAAAAATCTCTTTGCAGGAGGTCTCATCTTGAAACCAATTCTGTACCCTTCTGAAACAATGTTCTGAATCCAAAGATTGTGAACAGAATTGATCCAAATTTCTTTGAAAAAACGTAACCTGCCCCCTACCAGCTGAGCTGGAATGAGGGCTGCACCTTCATGTGGACTTAGAAGCAGGCTTTGCCTTTCTAGAAGGTTTGGATTTATTCCAGACTGGAGAGGGTTTCCAAACTGAAACTGCTCCTGAGGATGAAGGATCAGGCTTTTGTTCTTTGTTGAAACGAAAGGAACGAAAACGATTGTTAGCCCTGTTTTTACCCTTAGATTTTTTATCCTGTGGTAAAAAAGTTCCTTTCCCACCAGTAACAGTTGAGATAATAGAATCCAACTGAGAACCAAATAATTTGTTACCCTGGAAAGAAATGGAAAGTAGAGTTGATTTAGAAGCCATATCAGCATTCCAAGTTTTAAGCCATAAAGCTCTTCTAGCTAAAATAGCTAGAGACATAAACCTGACATCAACTCTGATAATATCAAAAATGGCATCACAGATAAAATTATTAGCATGCTGAAGAAGAATAATAATATTATGAGAATCATGATCTGTTACTTGTTGCGCTAAAGTCTCCAACCAAAAAGTTGAAGCTGCAGCAACATCAGCCAATGATATAGCAGGTCTAAGAAGATTACCTGAACACAGATAAGCTTTTCTTAGAAAGGATTCAATTTTCCTATCTAAAGGATCCTTAAACGAAGTACCATCTGACGTAGGAATAGTAGTACGTTTCGCAAGGGTAGAAATAGCCCCATCAACTTTAGGGATTTTGTCCCAAAATTCTAATCTGTCAGACAGCACAGGATATAATTGCTTAAAACGTTTAGAAGGAGTAAATGAATTACCCAATGTATCCCATTCTCTGGAAATTACTTCAGAAATAGCATTAGGAACAGGAAAAACTTCTGGAATAACCACAGGAGATTTAAATACCTTATCTAAACGTTTAGAATTAGTATCAAGAGGACCAGAATCCTCTATTTCTAAAGCAATTAGTACTTCTTTAAGTAAAGAACGAATAAATTCCATTTTAAATAAATATGAAGATTTATCAGCATCAATCTCTGAGACAGAATCCTCTGAACCAGAAGAGTCATCAGAATCAGAATGATGATGTTCATTTAAAAATTCATCTGTAGAGAGAGAAGTTTTAAAAGATTTTTTATGTTTACTAGAAGGAGAAATAACAGACATAGCCTTCTTGATGGATTCAGAAACAAAATCTCTTATGTTATCAGGAACATTCTGCACCTTAGATGTTGAAGGAACTGCAACAGGCAATGGTACATTACTAAAGGAAATATTATCTGCTTTAACAAGTTTGTCATGACAATTAATACAAACAACAGCCGGAGGAATAGCTACCAAAAGTTTACAGCAGATACACTTAGCTTTGGTAGTTCCAGCACTAGACAGCGATTTTCCTGAAGTATCTTCTGACTCAGATGCAACGTGAGACATCTTGCAATATGTAAGAGAAAAAACAACATATAAAGCAAAATTGATCAAATTCCTTAAATGACAGTTTCAGGAAAGGGAAAAAATGCCAATAAACAAGCTTCTAGTAACCAGAAGCAAAGAAAAAATGAGACTGAAATAATGTGGAGACAAAAGCGACGCCCATATTTTTTAGCGCCAAATAAGACGCCCACATTATTTGGCGCCTAAATGCTTTTTGGCGCCAAAAATGACGCCACATCCGGAACGCCGACATTTTTGGCGCAAAAGGACGTCAAAAAATGACGCAACTTCCGGCGACACGTATGACGCCGGAAACTGAAAAGATTTTTCGCACCAAAAAAAGTCAGTGCCAAGAATGACGCAATAAAATGAAGCATTTTCAGCCCCCGCGAGCCTAACAGCCCACAGGGAAAAAAAGAGTCAAATTTTAAGGTAAGAAAAAAAAGATTGATTCAAATGCATTATCCCAAATATGAAACTGACTGTCTGAAAATAAGGAATGTTGAACATCCTGAGTCAAAGCAAATAAATGTTTGAATACATATATTTAGAACTTTATAAATAAAGTGCCCAACCATAGCTTAGAGTGTCACAGAAAATAAGATTTACTTACCCCAGGACACTCATCTACATGTTTGTAGAAAGTCAAACCAGTACTGAAACGAAAATCAGCAGAGGTAATGGTATATAAATAAGAGTATATCGTCGATCTGAAAAGGGAGGTAAGAGATGAATC
The DNA here is from genome assembly GCF_027579735.1 of Bombina bombina. Lineage (NCBI taxonomy): Eukaryota > Metazoa > Chordata > Amphibia > Anura > Bombinatoridae > Bombina > Bombina bombina. Next base: position 1,136,332,429 of record NC_069499.1, read on the forward strand.
TCTACGACCGATAACAGAGAACCTATGAAATAGACTCCGTAGAAGGAGATCACTGCATTCAAATAGGCAATACTCTCCTCACATCCCTCTGACATTAACTGCACGCTGAGAGGAAAACCGGGCTCCAACTTGCTGCGGAGCGCATATCAACGTAGAATCTAGCACAAACTTACTTCACCACCTCCATAGGAGGCAAAGTTTGTAAAAAACTGAATTGTGGGTGTGGTGAGGGGTGTATTTATAGGCATTTTGAGGTTTGGGAAACTTTGCCCCTCCTGGTAGGAATGTATATCCCATACGTCACTAGCTCATGGACTCTTGCTAATTACATGAAAGAAATAAGTTTTTATTGTCATACACATCAAAAATTACAGATCACAGTAACCCTCCGAACTTATCCATTCTCTCCCCTTAATCTCATGTGGTTATCAGAAGTCCAGAAGTCTTTCTTCTAGTGTGGGGATGGTTTCAGAAAGTCTATTAGTTCAATAAAGCTATTAAACATTTATAATTCAATGCAAACTTTAGGGCCCGTGATGTCTGTTGAAATTCAATTTGATCGGGGGGTTGGGGACAGAGACGAGGGGACAACCAGGGAAAAAAAACAACAACTAGGGCTTCATAAGACCGAGTACCCCTCCCTCCCCCCCCCCCCCCGGCTTCTATATTGTGTACATTTTCATTCTTTTCCAATAACATTCCAATAACAAATAATAACCTTATTTCTTAAACTTCATTGAACTTGTCCGCCATGCCGTCCCTCCGCCACAGAGTCCAGAATAGGGGCCTCTACCAGAATTTGGCCTAATCTAAGCCTTTGAATCAATAAACTATCTATGACAGCTAGTGAACCTTTTCTATTGCTTACTCTTTTGTTATTGGTTATGTGTTCTCACTTCTCCTAGATAGTTAGTGGCCTGCCAAAATCCAGTAATTCCACACCTTAAAAAATTGATCCTGGTTGTTCTGACTAAAGGCTATCGTCTCTGACATTTTGTAGGTGGCCTGAATTTTGTCTTTAACTTCCCCCCATGAAGGTGCCCCCGTTTTCCAATGTCTAGCTACGCATATTCTGGTGGCAGTGCAGAGAATGCGAATAAATGTGTTGGTAGCTGTATTGAGTTGACTAATCCTATCGTTTAGTAGCGCTTGTGGTGCAGATAGGGAAATATTTACTGAGAGTACCTCGGTAATCAATTTAGACAATTGGGTCCAGATCTGATTAATCTGAGGACATTCCCACCACATGTGGATATATGTTCCTGTTTCAGTGCAACCTCTATAACATAGCTTGTTACCTCTATGAGTGTAATGGGAAGTGATGACAGGGGTAAGATACCATCGGAAGGAAGTCTTGATGCTGTTTTCCCTGAAATCTGCACTAATTAACCCTTTGCTAGAAGTGTAAAAGATTTTTTCCCATTCCTCTCGGGTGTGGATTATATTGAGTTCTTTTTCCCCATCTTTCCATCGCAGATGATTTAGTAGAGAATGTGGATTGCTGAAGTGATAAGTATATTGCAGAAATTAATTTTTTGAGTCGTTGTGATGTGTTACAATAGTGTTCGAGGGTAGTTCATTTTGTGTTGGTGTTAGATGATTTGTATTTGGTTACAGCCGATGCCACTTGTAAATATAGGAACCATTGCAATTTGTCTGGGTAGATTTTATCCTGAATTTGTTGGAATGTAGCTACTTTATTGTTGACCATAAAATCTGCGACTCTGTATAATCCTTTATTTTCCCACTTTCCCAGCTGTATGTGGAAGTCTACGTTTAAAAGGGACCTCAGTGGTCTAACCACCGAGTCCCCTGGAATTAGATGAAGAGAGTCGGCCACTGAGGACCAAGTCTGCATCATCTCTATAGTAAGCTTTGAAGTGTGTTTGTCCCGAAAGGGTTGTCTCAACCGTCCCCACAAAATGTCATCTGGTCTTTTGTACCCTGCTAATGTTGTCTCCACCTTCACCCATATAACATCCTCTGATTTTATACTCAATAGGGTAGTCTGCGCCAGCCTCGCTGCTTGATAGTAGTGAATTAAATTTGGTACTCCTACTCCGCCTAGTTGTCTATGTTGTTGAAGGACGTGAGAGGGGATTCTGACTTTCTTGTTGCCCCTTAGAAATCCTATCAGGTCTGTTTGTATTCTTTTTAAATCTGGTAAGGGAACCCTAATTGGGAGGGCCCTAAAGAGATATAGTATTCTTGGGAGGATATTCATTTTTATTGCCGACAATCGGCCGTACCAGGAAACCCCCCCCCCCCTCCATTTAGTGATGTCTTTGCGGATCGTTTTGTATAAGGGAATATAGTTTAAATTGTAGAGGTCTGCAATGTTACCCGACAGCTTAATCCCCAGATATTTAATTGCTGTGTGGGCCCATTGTAATTCAAAATTAGCTTCAATAAGTTTTTTGGTGTGGTCGGGAAGAGCGATAGGGATTGCCTCGCATTTATCTAAGTTAACTTTATATCCCGATATATCCGAGTATTCCTGTAAAATTCAGTATAAGTTAAGGAGAGATATCAGCGGTTTAGTTAACGTGAGGAGCACATCGTCCGCGAAGAGAGAGATTTTAAATTCCTGATCTCTAATTTTAACACCATGAACATCTGGGGATGAGCGTATGGTAGCAGCTAGGGGTTCTATACACATTGCAAACAGGAGCGGCGACAAAGGGCACCCCTGTCTCGTGCCGTTTAAGACCTCTATAAGTTTTGATTGGTAACCCGCTGTTCTTACGTTAGCTCTTGATAAAGGCCCCCATACGGCTGAAACGCGTAGATGCAACATTGATCTTGATTTGTAATACTTGGGGAGAACTATCACCATTACAGAGCGCTCTGTGTGAACTGATTTCAAACTTCCCACATTTGGATTTGGAAGCGGAGGAACTCCCTCAGTGATTGGAGGATTACCCCATGTGACAAGTGTTACTACGTCACACGCCAAAAGTTTCCGACGGAGGAAATCCTTAGCTACGAGGAGGACGTGGACACCCAAGAATTAAGGTGATCCCTATACTCCTATCGAGACTCTGAACCTAAGAGAGTCTGCCCTGGATACACAGTCCCGTAGCCTAAGGTATTTGTAAACTGCATTTTGGAAACGCTTTTGATTCAGTGCGAATAACTATCTTTGAACTGGCTAACTGTAACCTTACAAAGTACTGAACAACAGACTGCCTTAAACCACTCATTGAACGTTTTTCTCTTAGTATCGTTAAATAACGATTGTTTTTCGGATCAAACTGTATTTACAGTATTTTAGCATCCTACCTAATTTATTAGATCAATTTTAGAGCTTATTAATTAAGTACTTTTATTGAATATCATACAAACCACCGGTGGTATACATACTTTTATTTTTTGTTTAGTATAAAAGGTGTTATTTATTAAATGTTTTATATATATATTCATACTGTGTCTCATTAAATATTATTGTATATACTAAATTTATTTGTATTTTATGACTTTTATTGCAGTGCTTTTAAGATATATATATACTCCTTTTTAGCATTGTTTGATTTAATTTAATACCTAGCTTTCTAGCGCCACATCTTTTTTGTATTATATTTGTGTTCTTACGTTAGCTGTTGGGTGAGAGTATATGCTTTTAATAGCCTGAATAAATTCTCCATGAAAACCCATCCTATCTAGTACCTTCAACATGAAATTCCAATCTATCCTATCAAACGCCTTCTCTGCGTCCAATGAGAGGACCAGAGAAGGTGTTTTTGTTTTGCTAAGGTGGTCGACCAGGGAGATCGTACGCCTCGTATTATCGGGAGCTTCTCTATCTTTAATGAATCCCACCTGGTCCGGGTGAATCAAAGTCGGTAGGTGTGCTTTTAGTCTGTTGGCTAAGATTTTGGTAAATATCTTGATTTCTTGATTTATTAATGATATGGGGGCGTTTACTTTGGCATAGTTTTGGGTTTCTCCCTGGTTTGTGTATAACTACTATTTTGGCTTGTAAAATTTCTTTGGGGATCTCTTTGCCTTGCATGATATCATTACAGAATGAAACCACATGTGGGATTAAGATAGATCTAAATAGTTGGTAATATTCCCCTGGGAAACCATCTGGACCCGCTGCTTTCCCTGGCTTTAATTCTTTTATGGCGGTAAGGACCTCCCTGGTCGAGATCCCAGCGTTTATCTCTTTACTGACCTCATTGTCTAAGGGTGTAAGTTTAGCTTCATCTAGGAATTTTGTCAAGAGTTGGTTAGTCTGGCTCCCTGGTTTAGTTTTTTTGCCGTCATAAAGATGTGCATAATAATCCGCGAAAGTGTCGGCTATCTCCTGAGGGTTGGAAGTAAGAGCTCCGTCATTTTTTTCTATATATGGGATAGTGAAAGATTTCGTCCTCTCTCTTAGTTTATGGGCTAAATATCTGTCCGGTTTGTTGGAATATAGGAAGTACTGTGACTTCAATCTATGGGCTGACCTTATAGAGGTTTCATTCATCACTGTTGCTAGCTCTTGTCTTTTAGCTTGTAGTTGTGTATATGTCGATGGTGAGAGAGTTTGTTGGTGTAATTTGGATAGGGTGGTTATTTGGGTTTGTAAGGTATCTGTCAGAAGTCTGTTGGCTCTGGTAAGAGCAGTTTTTTCTTTAATCAATAAACCTCGAAGGTAGGGTTTATGTGCTGCCCAGATAGTGATAGGGTTAGAGGTTGTCCTTACATTGAAGTCCCAATATTCAGTTAATGCCTTGGCTATAGGTTCCCTTACTGTGGAACCTTTTAAGATATATGGATCATAGGTCCAGGATCGAGTTGCACTAGTGTGAAAGATTTTTTAAGGTCTAATTGTACTATCGAATGGTCTGACCAAGCACAGGCATGTATCTTGGAGGAGACTAGGTCTGGTATCATAGTTTGGCTTATATAAATGTAATCTAGTTTTGAATAGGATCTGTGTGCACTTGAGTAATAGGTGTAATCCTTAGTCCTCCCATATAGGGCGTCCCAAGAATCCAAAATGTTATGTTCCAAAAAGACCTCTTATTTTTTTAATTGTAGAATTGTGTCTTTGTTGTGTTTGAGACAATGGGGTCTTACCTTGACAATATTGTGTGTATATTGAAACATTAAAGTCCCCACCTAAAATGATTCTAACATTTGACCACTGGGTTAATAACTGTGAGATGCGAACAAAGAATGGAGCTTGTGTTTCGTTTGGAGCATAGATATTGCATAGCATGATCGGTTTGTCATGTATTCTACCCTGGAGTAGCAGGAATCTACCTTCAGGATCCCTAATTGTTTCCTCTGCTATGAACCCGATCGTCTGATGTATCAATATGGAAACCCCCCTCTTTTTTTTTGTCAGTTATAGAGTGAAAGTGTTGTGTATATCCTTTAAACCAATATTTTGGTATGACTTCCTTATTGAAGTGTGTTTCTTGTAGGAATATGATGTTTGCCTTTAATCTAGTATATTGGTTCATAGCTGTCCTGCGTTTGAGATCTGTGTTTAGGCCTCTAACGTTATGTGAAATTAGCTTTAGGTGGCTAGTCATTACTCGCTGTTATGTTGGTGAGGATCTCCCCCCCCCCGGATCTTTGTTACCTTTTCTTCTCACAGCCGCCTGCAGGTATCGAGATAATATTTTTCTATCAGTAGATGGGGCTCGGTGGCAAAGTGGACTGCACGTCGGGACACTAACAAAAACATAAAAAAAAACAAAAATATTAATAAAAATTACAGAGTGTACCCCAACATCTTTATACAGAACGTGGCTAATGCTTTCGTGGACTTTATGTTGGGATAATACCCAAAGGAAAATACAGAAAAAAACCCTATAACTCCTCTCTCCCCATACAAAAATTTAGTTATGGTTTAAAAGTAACATTATATAGTGCTAAAACTGTAAATGTTTAAACTATCTAACATTTGGCATCAGATGAATTAGTAGTTATTGGTAACTGAACATTCCGTACCATATCACCTTTCCATGCAGCTACATACCCTCTAAGCTTATTGTATTTAGAATGTTTATCTTTTATCTATACCTCTTCCCTCCCTAGCAATGCTATAGATCAAAAAAGAAAGGGAGACAATGATAAGAAACCTCTCTAGGTAACCGTCCATTACTGAAATGTGTTGAGGCTTGTTCTTTCTTTTCAGAACTTTGGTCCACTTTTGTCTCTGTGAATTAGACGGGTCTAGTTGCACTTGGGGCCTATCTTCTCCTTTCTCAATCTGTGGGATATCAGGTGGTTCTAGCTGCAATCTTCGGCACATATCTGGGATCTCTGTGACTTCTTTAAGGTTCAGGGAGTTGCCATTGTGAAGAATGTAAAGATTAAAAGGGAATCCCCAACGATATCTAATCTGGTGTTTTCTTAAAAGAGTAGTTAGGGGTCTTAGGTTACTTCTCCTCTGTAGGGTCCGTATACAGAGGTCTTGGTAGAACTGAATAACTGTGCCCTGGAATTTAAAAGTGGGATGTTTCCTTGCCGCAGTGAGTATCACTTCCTTTTCTGGGAATCTAAGAAATTTAACGATTACATCTCTGGGGGGGGGGCATCTTCTCTTGGTTTAGGTCTAAATGCTCTATGAGCCCTTTCCGTTTGGAATTTCTCATCGCCCCCTTCTCCCGTGATTGCCTGAAATAATTGATGTAGATAACATAATTTATGCTTACCTGATAAATTCCTTTCTTCTGTTGTGTGATCAGTCCACGGGTCATCATTACTTCTGGGATATAACTCCTCCCCAACAGGAAATGCAAGAGGATTCACCCAGCAGAGCTGTACATAGCTCCTCCCCTCCACGTCAGTCCCAGTCATTCGACCAAGAATCAACGAGAAAGGAGTAACCAAGGGTGAAGTGGTGACTGGAGTATAATTTAAAAAATATTTACCTGCCTTAAAAACAGGGCGGGCCGTGGACTGATCACACAACAGAAGAAAGGAATTTATCAGGTAAGCATAAATTATGTTTTCTTCTGTTATGTGTGATCAGTCCACGGGTCATCATTACTTCTGGGATACCAATACCAAAGCAAAAGTACACGGATGACGGGAGGGATAGGCAGGCTCACTATACAGAAGGAACCACTGCCTGAAGAACCTTTCTCCCAAAAATAGCCTCCGAAGAAGCAAAAGTGTCAAATTTGTAAAATTTGGAAAAAGTATGAAGCGAAGACCAAGTTGCAGCCTTGCAAATCTGTTCAACAGAGGCCTCATTCTTAAAGGCCCAAGTGGAAGCCACAGCTCTAGTGGAGTGAGCTGTAATTCTTTCAGGAGGCTGCTGTCCAGCAGTCTCATAGGCTAAACGTATTATGCTACGAAGCCAAAAAGATAGAGAGGTAGCAGAAGCTTTTTGACCTCTCCTCTGTCCAGAATAAACGACAAACAGGGAAGAAGTTTGGCGAAAATCTTTAGTTGCCTGCAAGTAGAACTTGAGGGCACGAACTACATCCAGATTGTGTAGAAGACGTTCCTTCTTTGAAGAAGGATTTGGACACAAGGATGGAACAACAATCTCTTGATTGATATTCCTGTTAGTGACTACCTTAGGTAAGAACCCAGGTTTAGTACGCAGAACTACCTTGTCTGAGTGAAAAATCAGGTAAGGAGAATCACAATGTAAGGCTGATAACTCAGAGACTCTTCGAGCCGAGGAAATAGCCATTAAAAACAGAACTTTCCAAGATAACAATTTTATATCAATGGAATGAAGGGGTTCAAACGGAACACCCTGTAAAACGTTAAGAACTAAGTTTAAACTCCATGGCGGAGCAACAGCTTTAAACACAGGCTTGATCCTAGTTAAAGCCTGACAAAAGGCCTGGACGTCTGGATTTTCTGACAGACGCCTGTGTAACAAGATGGACAGAGCTGAAATCTGTCCCTTTAATGAACTAGCTGATAAACCCTTTTCTAAACCTTCTTGTAGAAAGGACAATATCCTAGGGATCCTAACCTTACTCCAGGAGTAACCCTTGGATTCGCACCAGTATAGGTATTTACGCCATATTTTATGGTAAATCCTTCTGGTAACAGGTTTCCTAGCCTGTATCAGGGTATCAATAACCGACTCAGAAAAACCACGTTTTGATAAAATCAAGCGTTCAATTTCCAAGCAGTCAGCTTCAGAGAAGTTAGATTTTGATGTTTGAATGGACCCTGTATCAGAAGGTCCTGTCTTAGAGGTAGAGACCAAGGCGGACAGGATGACATGTCCACTAGATCTGCATACCAAGTCCTGCGTGGCCATGCAGGCGCTATTAGAATCACTGATGCTCTCTCCTGTTTGATTTTGGCAATCAATCGAGGAAGCAGCGGGAAGGGCGGGAAGACATAAGCCATCCCGAAGTTCCAAGGTGCTGTCAAAGCATCTATCAGAGCCGCTCCCGGATCCCTGGATCTGGACCCGTAGCGAGGAAGTTTGGCGTTCTGGCGAGACGCCATGAGATCTATCTCTGGTCTGCCCCAACGTCGAAGTATTTGGGCAAAGACCTCCGGATGAAGTTCCCACTCCCCCGGATGAAAAGTCTGGCGACTCAAGAAATCCGCCTCCCAGTTCTCCACTCCCGGGATGTGGATTGCTGACAGGTGGCAAGAGTGAGACTCTGCCCAGCGAATTATCTTTGATACTTCCATCATTGCTAGGGAGCTTCTTGTCCCTCCCTGATGGTTGATGTAAGCTACAGTCGTGATGTTGTCCGACTGAAACCTGATGAACCCCCGAGTTGTTAATTGGGGCCAAGCCAGAAGGGCATTGAGAACTGCTCTCAATTCCAGAATGTTTATTGGAAGGAGACTCTCCTCCTGATTCCATAGTCCCTGAGCCTTCAGAGAATTCCAGACAGCGCCCCAACCTAGTAGGCTGGCGTCTGTTGTTACAATTGTCCAGTCTGGCCTGCTGAATGGCATCCCCCTGGACAGGTGTGGCCGATAAAGCCACCATAGAAGAGAATTTCTGGTCTCTTGATTCAGATTCAGAGTAGGGGACAAATCTGAGTAATCCCCATTCCACTGACTTAGCATGCACAATTGCAGCGGTCTGAGGTGTAGGCGTGCAAAAGGTACTATGTCCATTGCCGCTACCATTAAGCCGATCACCTCCATGCATTGAGCTACTGACGGGTGTTGAATGGAATGAAGGACACGGCATGCATTTTGAAGTTTTGATAACCTGTCTTCTGTCAGGTAAATCTTCATTTCTACAGAATCTATAAGAGTCCCCAAGAATGGAACTCTTGTGAGAGGAAAAAGAGAACTCTTCTTTTCGTTCACTTTCCATCCATGCGACCTTAGAAATGCCAGAACTAACTCTGTATGAGACTTGGCAGTTTGAAAGCTTGAAGCTTGTATTAGAATGTCGTCTAGGTACGGAGCTACCGAAATCCCTCGTGGTCTTAGTACCGCCAGAAGGGCACCTAGAATCTTTGTGAAGATTCTTGGGGCCGTAGCCAATCCGAATGGAAGAGCTACAAACTGGTAGTGCCTGTCTAGGAAGGCAAACCGTAGATACCGGTGATGATCTTTGTGGATCGGTATGTGAAGGTAAGCATCTTTTAAATCCACTGTGGTCATGTACTGACCCTTTTGGATCATGGGCAAGATTGTCCGAATAGTTTCCATTTTGAACGATGGAACTCTTAGGAATTTGTTTAGAATCTTTAAATCTAAGATTGGCCTGAAAGTTCCCTCTTTTTTGGGAACCACAAACAGGTTTGAGTAGAACCCTTGTCCTTGTTCCGACCGCGGAACCGGATGGATCACTCCCATTAATAACAGATCTTGTACACAGCGTAGAAACGCTTCTTTCTTTATCTGGTTTGTTGACAACCTTGACAGATGAAATCTCCCTCTTGGGGGAGATAATTTGAAGTCTAGAAGGTATCCCTGAGATATGATCTCTAGCGCCCAGGGATCCTGAACATCTCTTGCCCAGGCCTGGGCGAAGAGAGAAAGTCTGCCCCCCACTAGATCCGGTCCCGGATCGGGGGCTCTCGGTTCATGCTGTCTTTGGGGCAGCAGCAGGTTTCCTGGCCTGTTTGCCCTTGTTCCAGGACTGGTTAGGCTTCCAGCCTTGCCTGTAACGAGCAACAGCTCCTTCCTGTTTTGGTGCAGTGGAGGTTGATGCTGCTCCCGTTTTGAAATTCCGAAAGGGACGAAAATTAGACTGTCTAGCCTTAGCTTTGGCTTTGTCTTGAGGTAGGGCGTGGCCCTTACCTCCTGTAATGTCAGCGATAATTTCTTTCAAACCGGGCCCAAATAAGGACTGCCCCTTGAAAGGTATATTAAGTAATTTGGACTTAGAAGTAACATCAGCTGACCAGGATTTTAGCCACAGTGCCCTACGTGCCTGTATGGCGAATCCTGAGTTCTTAGCCGTAAGTTTGGTTAAATGTACTACGGCCTCCGAAATGAATGAATTAGCTAGTTTAAGGACTCTAAGCCTGTCCATAATGTCGTCTAGCGTAGATGAACTAAGGTTCTCTTCCAGAGACTCAATCCAAAATGCTGCCGCAGCCGTAATCGGCGCGATACATGCAAGGGGTTGCAATATAAAACCTTGTTGAACAAACATTTTCTTAAGGTAACCCTCTAATTTTTTATCCATTGGATCTGAAAAAGCACAGCTATCCTCCACCGGGATAGTGGTACGCTTAGCTAAAGTAGAAACTGCTCCCTCCACCTTAGGGACCGTTTGCCATAAGTCCCGAGTGGTGGCGTCTATTGGAAACATCTTTCTAAATATTGGAGGGGGTGAGAACGGCACACCGGGTCTATCCCACTCCTTAGTAACAATTTCAGTTAATCTCTTAGGTATAGGAAAAACGTCAGTACTCGCCGGTACCGCAAAGTATTTATCCAACCTACACAGTTTCTCTGGTATTGCAACGGTGTTACAATCATTAAGAGCTGCTAAGACCTCCCCTAATAATACACGGAGGTTCTCCAATTTAAATTTAAAATTTGAAATATCTGAATCCAATCTGTTTGGATCAGAACCGTCACCCACAGAATGAAGCTCTCCGTCCTCATGCTCTGCAATCTGTGACGCAGTATCAGACATGGCCCTAGTATTGTCAGCGCACTCTGTTCTCACCCCAGAGTGATCACGCTTGCCTCTTAGTTCTGGTAATTTAGACAAAACTTCAGTCATAACAGCAGCCATATCATGTAATGTTATCTGTAATGGCCGCCCAGATGTACTAGGCGCAATAATATCACTCACCTCCCGGGCGGGAGATGCAGGTACTGCCGCGTGAGGCGAGTTAGTCGGCATAACTCTCCCCTCGCAGTTTGGTGAAATTTGTTCACATTGTACAGATTGACTTTTATTTAAAGTAGCATCAATACAGTTAGTACATAAATTTCTATTGGGCTCCACCTTGGCATTGGAACAAATGACACAGATATCTTCCTCTGAGTCAGACATGTTTAACACACTAGCAATAACTTGCAACCTGGTTATAATCTTTTTTAGCAAAAACGTACTGTGCCTCAAAGAGGTACTTAAACGATTAAATGACAGTTGAGATAATGAACTGAAAAACAGTTATAGCATCAACTTTAAAATAACACAACTTTTAGCAAAGGTTTGTTCCCATTAGTAAATAACAATAACTAAATTTACATAAAATTACAGAGAAACGTTTTTATTCACAGTCAATATAAAATTCTCACAGCTCTGCTGAGAGAATGTACCTCCCTTCAAAGAAGTTTGAAGACCCCTGAGATCTGTCAGAGATGAGCCGGATCATGCAGGAAATATAATAGTAGCTGACTGGAAATTTTTGATGCGTAACAAAGAGCGCCAAAAACGGCCCCTCCCTCTCACACACAGCAGTGAAGAGAAACGAAACTGTCACAATTTAAAGCAAACTGCCAAGTGGAAATAATGCCCAAACATTTATTCACTCAGTACCTCAGCAATGTAAACGATTCTACATTCCAGCAAAAACGTTTAACATGATAATACTTATTAAAAGGATTAGTAACCTTAACAGAGTAGTTCCGGTGAAATACCATTCCCAGAATACTGAAGTGTATACATACATGTCATTATAACGGTATAGCAGGATTTTCTCATCAATTCCATTCAGAAAATAAAAACTGCTACATACCTCAATGCAGATTCATCTGCCCGCTGTCCCCTGATCTGAAGCTTTTACCTCCCTCAGATGGCCGAGAACAGCAATATGATCTTAACTACTCCGGTTAAAATCATAGTAAAAAACTCTGGTAGATTCTTCCTCAAAGTCTGCCAGAGAAGTAATAACACGCTCCGGTGCTATTGTAAAATAACAAACTTTTGATTGAAGTCATAAAAACTAAGTATAATCACCATAGTCCTCTCACACATCCTATCTAGTCGTTGGGTGCAAGAGAATGACTGGGACTGACGTGGAGGGGAGGAGCTATGTACAGCTCTGCTGGGTGAATCCTCTTGCATTTCCTGTTGGGGAGGAGTTATATCCCAGAAGTAATGATGACCCGTGGACTGATCACACATAACAGAAGAAATATAGGTAGTTCTTCCGTCGAGACGGATTCAGGAATCCCTTTCAAACATATATTACATCTACGAGTCCTGTTTTCAAGGTCCTCCAGCTTATCATGTATCTCACTTACTTCTGGTTCATGTGAAGACAGCTTTTGTGTAAGATTGGATAGTTCATCGGCGGTGGAGGCCTCATTTTCTTCCAGGGTGGCCACTCTTGAACCCAGTTCAGTGATTTCTTGTTTTAAGTCTGCTAGACTGGTTGTAACAGTGTTCTGGAAAGCATCTATTTTTTCCCAGAGCTGGTCAAAGTTTTTGTTAATGTCCTGTTTAGATACTAGCGATTTAAGATCAGCTCTTGTTGCAGGAATAGCGTCCTCCTCAGTAGCCTGTGAATCTGATTCATACTCATTTTCATCTTCTGTTATAGCATTCACAGATTCTAGCATTTTTTCGCCTCTTGCAGGTTTAAAAAAAATAGTGCAGCGGCTGGTGGCTTAGAGCCCTGAGAGAGTTTATTTGGTTTTCTAGCAGACATATTACCAAGTGATTATCTACAATATCTAAAGGATATACAAACATAGTTAAAGGTTGTAGCTGACTTCCCAGCTTGGGGTGTAATTGTATCCCAGAACCCCACAGGTGAATAAGCAGATAAATTGCACTAGAGAGTTTTAATGTACATAGATCAACAGTATAGATTTTCCCCTTCAAAGCAAGTATTTTCACATGCTGCAGATTTGGAGTGCGCAGTAGCTTTTAGGTGTTTTAATGTAAGATCCCTCTATTCCTCTTAGTATTCTAGCAGAGGGAAGCAGTCGCAGACAAATTAAGGCATATTATAGTGTGAGCCAAGTTCTGCTTTCAGTGTGGCTAGGAAAAGGGATGGCATATTTTATCATAGCAAGGCTCTGGTTAACCTCTTGACATTTTATTTTGCAGCTCTTAAGATCGAGTAGAAATTGTGTCTCAGCATCAATTTTATTGCAAGCAAATGCTTTATAACAGTCTGGGTGATGCTGTAATTTGTTATTGATCCCTGGTAGGTATACCAGCAACGAATCTATTGTGTGGCCTTGCTAGGTGCGTGTTGTTCTGGGCTCCCATAGATCCCCTAATAGCTTAGGCCTCAGTGGATTAGGCATTCTTTAATGTCCCCATAATGATCCTGAGCATGTGTGTAATCTATGCTCTATGCGAGCTCAGTTATTTCTATGTGCCACTCGCTTCCCCTCTTACCGCACTTGATTCAACACTCCACTTGCCTGTCAGACCGGTAGTCTCATTACCGGAACTTTCTCTCGTTCGCGTAGCCCAGAAATCTGTTCCTTCCCAGGGAACCTTTGAAGGAGGGCTTCCCTCCTGTCTCTGGATTTTAAGGTGGCCGCTTGAGTACCTGGGTCCTTGTTTTTTTATGGCGCAATGCTGCCCGGTATTAGTCCCGCCACGTGGGCAAGATGGCGACCGGCACCTGAGGGCTTTCTATGAAACCGTGTGAAGATTTAACCTGTGTTAGGTGTCACTCCTTGCTGCTCTCCATTGTCTACCCCATAGGGTCTTAAGGGTACAGAGTCCTTTCTTGTGCAAAATTACACCTGTATGCCTTTGTATGTTACAGTTCAGCACGGAGCTCAAGTGCTAAGCTGCCATCTCCCTTCAGCTCCAGGCTCCGCCTCCTAGCTGTATTTTTTTGTAGGACGTGCCTGACATGTCCTCGGTCGCCAAGGGGTTAAAGGGATAATGAACCCAATTTCTTTCTTTCATGATTCTAATTTACTCCCATTATTAATTTCTCTTTGTTTTCTTGTTATCTTTATTTGAAAAAGCAGGAATGTAAGCTTATGAGCTGGACCATTTTTGGTTCCTCACAATGGATAGCGCTGATTGGTGGTTGCATTTAACGACCAATCAGCAAGCACTACTCAGGTGCTGAACCAAAGATGGGCCGGCTCGTACGCTAACATTCCTGATTTTTCAAATAAAGATACCAAGAGAACGAAAAAAAATTGATAATGGGAATAAATTAGAAAGTTGCTTAAAATGGCATGCTCTATCTGAATCATGAAAGAAAAAGAAAAAACATAATTTATGCTTACCTGATAAATTCCTTTCTTCTGTAGTGTGATCAGTCCACGGGTCATCATTACTTCTGGGATATTACTCCTCCCCAACAGGAAGTGCAAGAGGATTCACCCAGCAGAGCTGCATATAGCTCCTCCCCTCTACGTCACTCCCAGTCATTCGACCAAGGACCAACGAGAAAGGAAAAGCCAAGGGTGAAGTGGTGACTGGAGTATAAATTAAAAAATATTTACCTGCCTTAAAAACAGGGCGGGCCGTGGACTGATCACACTACAGAAGAAAGGAATTTATCAGGTAAGCATAAATTATGTTTTCTTCTGTTAAGTGTGATCAGTCCACGGGTCATCATTACTTCTGGGATACCAATACCAAAGCAAAAGTACACGGATGACGGGAGGGATAGGCAGGCTCTTTATACAGAAGGAACCACTGCCTGAAGAACCTTTCTCCCAAAAATAGCCTCCGATGAAGCAAAAGTGTCAAATTTGTAAAATTTGGAAAAAGTATGAAGCGAAGACCAAGTTGCAGCCTTGCAAATCTGTTCAACAGAGGCCTCATTCTTGAAGGCCCAAGTGGAAGCCACAGCTCTAGTAGAATGAGCTGTAATTCTTTCAGGAGGCTGCTGTCCAGCAGTCTCATAAGCTAAACGAATTATGCTACGAAGCCAAAAAGAAAGAGAGGTAGCGGAAGCTTTTTGACCTCTCCTCTGCCCAGAGTAAATGACAAACAGAGAAGACGTTTGTCGAAATTCCTTAGTTGCCTGTAAGTAAAATTTTAGAGCACAGACTACATCCAGGTTGTGCAGTAGACGTTCCTTCTTCGAAGAAGGATTTGGGCATAAAGAAGGAACAACAATCTCTTGATTGATATTCCTGTTAGTAACTACCTTAGGTAAGAACCCAGGTTTAGTACGCAGGACTACCTTATCCGAATGAAAAATCAAATAAGGAGAATCACAATGTAAGGCTGATAATTCAGAGACTCTTCGAGCCGAGGAAATAGCCATTAAAAATAGAACTTTCCAAGATAACAACTTTATATCAATGGAATGAAGGGGTTCAAACGGAACGCCCTGTAAAACATTAAGAACAAGGTTTAAACTCCATGGTGGAGCAACAGTTTTAAACACAGGCTTAATCCTGGCCAAAGCCTGACAAAAAGCCTGGACGTCAGGAACTTCTGACAGACGTTTGTGTAACAGAATGGACAGAGCTGAGATCTGTCCCTTTAATGAACTAGCAGATAAACCCTTTTCTAAACCTTCTTGTAGAAAAGACAATATCCTAGGAATCCTAACCTTACTCCAAGAGTAACCTTTGGATTCACACCAATATAGGTATTTACGCCATATCTTATGGTAAATCTTTCTGGTAACAGGTTTCCTAGCCTGTATTAAGGTATCAATAACTGACTCAGAAAACCCACGTCTTGATAAAATCAAGCGTTCAATTTCCAAGCAGTCAGCTTCAGAGAAGTTAGATTTTGATGTTTGAAGGGACCCTGTATCAGAAGGTCCTGTTTCAGAGGTAGAGACCAAGGTGGACAGGATGACATGTCCACCAGGTCTGCATACCAAGTCCTGCGTGGCCACGCAGGTGCTATTAGAATCACTGATGCTCTCTCTTGTTTGATTCTGGCAATCAATCGAGGAAGCAACGGGAAGGGTGGAAACACGTAAGCCATCCTGAAGTCCCAAGGTGCTGTCAGAGCATCTATCAGGACTGCTCCTGGATCCCTGGATCTGGACCCGTAACGAGGAAGCTTGGTGTTCTGTCGAGACGCCATGAGATCTATCTCTGGTTTGCCCCAAAGTCGAAGTATTTGGGCAAAGACCTCCGGATGAAGTTCCCACTCCCCCGGATGAAAAGTCTGACGACTTAAGAAATCCGCCTCCCAGTTCTCCACTCCCGGGATGTGGATTGCTGACAGGTGGCAAGAGTGAGACTCTGCCCAGCGAATTATCTTTGATACTTCCATCATAGCTAGGGAGCTTCTTGTCCCTCCCTGATGGTTGATGTAAGCTACAGTCGTGATGTTGTCCGACTGAAACCTGATGAACCCCCGAGTTGTCAACTGGGGCCAAGCCAGGAGGGCATTGAGAACTGCTCTCAATTCCAGAATGTTTATTGGCAGGAGACTCTCCTCCTGACTCCATTGTCCCTGAGCCTTCAGAGAATTCCAGACGGCACCCCAACCTAGAAGGCTGGCGTCTGTTGTTACAATTGTCCAGTCTGGTCTGCTGAATGGCATCCCCCTGGACAGATGTGGCCGAGAAAGCCACCATAGAAGAGAATTTCTGGTCTCTTGATCCAGATTCAGAGAAGGGGATAAGTCTGAGTAATCCCCATTCCACTGACTTAGCATGCACAGTTGCAGTGGTCTGAGGTGTAAGCGTGCAAAGGGTACTATGTCCATTGCCGCTACCATTAAGCCGATTACCTCCATGCATTGAGCCACTGACGGGTGTTGAATGGAATGAAGGGTGCGGCAAGCACTTTGAAGTCTTGTTAGCCTGTCCTCTGTCAGGTAAATCTTCATTTCTACAGAATCTATAAGAGTTCCCAGGAAGGGAACTCTTGTGAGTGGAACGAGTGAACTTTTCTTTTCGTTCACCTTCCATCCATGTGACCTTAGAAATGCCAGCACTAACTCTGTATGAGACTTGGCAGTTTGAAAGCTTGAAGCTTGTATCAGAATGTCGTCTAGGTATGGAGCTACCGAGATTCCCCGCGGTCTTAGTACCGCCAGAAGAGCACCCAGAACCTTTGTGAAGATTCTTGGAGCTGTAGCCAATCCGAATGGAAGAGCCACAAACTGGTAATGCCTGTCTAGGAAGGCAAACCTTAGGTACCGATAATGATCCTTGTGAATCGGTATGTGAAGGTAAGCATCTTTTAAATCTACAGTGGTCATGTACTGACCCTCTTGGATCATAGGTAAAATTGTCCGAATAGTCTCCATCTTGAACGATGGAACTCTTAGGAATTTGTTTAGGATCTTTAAGTCCAGGATTGGTCTGAAAGTTCCCTCTTTTTTTGGGAACCACAAACAGATTTGAGTAAAACCCCTGTCCCTGTTCCGATCGTGGAACTGGATGGATTACTCCCATTAACAAGAGCTCTTGTACGCAGCGTAGAAACGCCTCTTTCTTTGTCTGGATTGTTGACAATCTTGACAGATGAAATCTCTCTCTTGGAGGAGAGTATTTGAAGTCCAGAAGGTATCCCTGAGATATTATCTCTAGCGCCCAGGGATCCTGAACATCTCTTGCCCAAGCCTGGGCGAAGAGAGAAAGTCTGCCCCCCACTAGATCCGATCCCGGATCGGGGGCCCTCAATTCATGCTGTTTTAGGGGCAGCAGCAGGTTTCCTAGTCTGCTTGCCCTTGTTCCAGGACTGGTTAGGTTTCCAGCCTTGTCTGTAGCGAGCAACAGCTCCTTCCTGTTTTGGTGCAGAGGAAGTTGATGCTGCTCCTGCTTTGAAATTACGAAAGGAACGAAAATTAGACTGTCTAGTCTTGGCTTTGGCTTTGTCCTGAGGCAGGGCATGGCCTTTACCTCCTGTAATGTCAGCGATAATCTCTTTCAACCCGGGCCCGAATAAGGTCTGCCCTTTGAAAGGTATATTAAGCAATTTAGACTTAGAAGTAACATCAGCTGACCAGGATTTTAGCCACAGTGCCCTGCGTGCCTGAATGGCGAATCCTGAATTCTTCGCCGTAAGTTTAGTAAGATGTACTACGGCCTCCGAAATGAATGAATTAGCTAGTTTAAGGACTCTAAGCCTGTCCGTAATGTCGTCCAGAGTAGCTGAACCAATGTTCTCTTCCAGAGACTCAATCCAGAATGCCGCTGCAGCCGTGATCGGCGCAATGCATGCAAGGGGTTGCAATATAAAACCTTGTTGAACAAACATTTTCTTAAGGTAACCCTCTAACTTTTTATCCATTGGATCTGAAAAAGCACAGCTATCCTCCACCGGGATAGTGGTACGCTTAGCTAAAGTAGAAACTGCTCCCTCCACCTTAGGGACCGTCTGCCATAAGTCCCGTGTGGTGGCGTCTATTGGAAACATTTTTCTAAATATCGGAGGGGGTGAGAACGGCACACCGGGTCTATCCCACTCCTTAGTAACAATTTCAGTAAGTCTCTTAGGTATAGGAAAAACCTCAGTACTCGTCGGTACCGCAAAATATTTATCCAACCTACACATTTTCTCTGGTATTGCAACTGTGTTACAATCATTCAGAGCCGCTAACACCTCCCCTAGTAATACACGGAGGTTTTCCAGTTTAAATTTAAAATTTGAAATATCTGAATCCAGTCTGTTTGGATCAGAACCGTCACCCACAGAATGAAGTTCTCCGTCCTCATGTTCTGCCACCTGTGACGCAGTGTCTGACATGGCCCTAATATTATCAGCGCACTCTGTTCTCACCCCAGAGTGATCACGCTTACCTCTTAGTTCTGGTAATTTAGCCAAAACCTCAGTCATAACAGTAGCCATATCCTGTAATGTGATTTGTAATGGCCGCCCAGATGTACTCGGCGCTACAATATCACGCACCTCCCTCTGAGCGGGAGATGTAGGTACTGACACGTGAGGCGAGTTAGTCGGCATAACTCTCCCCTCGTTGTTTGGTGAAATTTGTTCAATTTGTACAGATTGACTTTTATTTAAAGTAGCATCAATACAGTTAGTACATAAATTTCTATTGGGCTCCACTTTGGCATTGCAACAAATGACACAGGTATCATCCTCTGAATCAGACATGTTTAACACACTAGCAAATAAACTTGCAACTTGGAAATACAATTCAATTAGAATAATATTAAAACGTACTGTGCCTTTAAGAAGCACAGAAGATCTATGACAGTTGAAAATTAAAAAATTGAAACAGTTATAGCCTCAATCCTTGTAAACAACACAACTTTAGCAAAGGTTTAATCCCATTAGCAAAGATAACAAATTCTGAAAGCAGGAAACAAATTACAGAATAAACGTTTTTTATCTCAGTCAAACTATAATTCTCACAGCTCTGCTGAGAGAAATTACCTCCCTCAAAATAAGTTTTGAAGACCCCTGAGCTCTGTAGAGATGAACCGGATCATGCAGGGAATACAATGAGTTGCTGACTGAAATATTTGATGCGTAGTAAAAGCGCCAAAAAACGGCCCCTCCCCCTCACACACAGCAGTGAGGGAGAACAGAAACTGTCAGAAAACAGATTAAGCAACTGCCAACTGGAAAAATAGTGCCCAAACATTTATTCACTCAGTACCTCAGCAAATGAAAACGATTTTACATTCCAGCAAAAACGTTAAACATAATCTCTAGTTATTAAACAGCTTTATGTATTTCTACAGTATAATTCTAGTGAAGTACCATTCCCCAGAATACTGAAGTGTAAAGTATACATACATGACATTATATCGGTATGGCAGGATTTTCTCATCAATTCCATTGTCAGAAAATAAAAACTGCTACATACCTCTATGCAGATTCATCTGCCCGCTGTCCCCTGATCTGAAGTTTACCTCTCCTCAGATGGCCGAGAAACAGCAATATGATCTTAACTACTCCGGCTAAAATCATAACAAAAACTCTGGTAGATTCTTCTTCAAACTCTGCCAGAGAGATAATAACACACTCCGGTGCTATTTTAAAATAACAAACTTTTGATTGAAGATATAAAACTAAGTATAATCACCATAGTCCTCTCACACATCCTATCTAGTCGTTGGGTGCAAGAGAATGACTGGGAGTGACGTAGAGGGGAGGAGCTATATGCAGCTCTGCTGGGTGAATCCTCTTGCACTTCCTGTTGGGGAGGAGTAATATCCCAGAAGTAATGATGACCCGTGGACTGATCACACTTAACAGAAGAAATGGGGTCAGTATCCCTTTAACTAGGCTGTGGAATTAATACTTATTTTGATACATTGTCTCCCAATATAATGGAAATAAATATTGATATTATCCACCCTGCTCTGTCCTTGAATGCCATTCAACCAGACCAGTCTCTTTTTAAAATTGCCTGAATGGTATTTTTAGGGAAGGTCATCCTGATTATTAGCCCCCGGGTGAAGAAGATCACAATGTAAGTTTGGATGCTATAAAAATTCTAAGTGTGGGAGATTTTTGCATGCCAAAGTAACAGGGTCTTAGTGACAGACATTGCCTTAGTGGCACAATTCTTAGTGAATTTAGTCTATGTGACTAACAGGAAATTAGCCTCAGTGGCAGAATTAGGTTGTCTGTGTGACATAACCATGGTACAGGAAAATTCAATATGGCTTAAGGAGGAACCACTTAAACACCTTTAAATCAAAGGCAGTATACAAACTCTTGGGTAAATAAAGTTAATGAAAACTTGAACAAAATTACTGCTCAAGTCTAACTCACCTGCAAAGTGGATGTCTTGCAGATTTACTCCACATGCTTCAATTTTGTAAGCCCAGGAGAAAAGACAGCCCTAGTGGAATGAGCCAAAATTTACTCAAGAATCTCTAGTCCAGCTGTCTAATAAGCAAACCGGATAACACTTCTCAACAAGATAAAAGAGATAAAAAAAAAAAATTAGTTGAAGAACTCTCTCAGATACTTACTTAAAGGGCATTCAAGTAAAAAAAAAAACCTTTCCTGATTTAAATAGGGCATGTCATTTTAAACAACTTCCCAATTTACTTTTATTGCCAATTTTACTTTGTACTCTTGGTATTCTTAGTTGAAAGCTAAACCTAGGAGGTTCATATGCCAATTTCTTAGACCTTGAAGACTGCCTCTAATCTGAATGCATTTTGACCACTAGAGTTCATTAGTTCATGCTTGTGAAGTGACCTAGGAGTGAGCACGGATTGGCTAAAATGCAAGTCTGATAAGGGGCAGTCAGCAGAAGCTTAGATACAAGGTAATTACAGAGGAAAAACGTGTATTATAATAACTGTTAGTTATGCAAAACTGAGGAATGGGTAATAAAGAGATTATCTTTCTTATTAAACAACAAACATTCTGGTGTTGACTGTCCCTTTAAACCAGAGAAAAGAGGCGGAGCCTGGAAGAGCGCAGTGATGGACGGCCGCTTAATCACTGAGCTCCGTGCATACAAGGAAAGGAAAGTGGATAATAACGCTTCATAATGAGCTGAGTTGTCTGAAATTCTAGAAGGGAAACCCCTTAACTCATTGGCGACAGGTATGAGTTGAAACTAACAGAGGGGGAGAAAACGAGATGTGTCAGACATTCGGAGCATAGACGCAGCTCACAATGTGGAAGATCCGCCATCTTAGTGAAAGCCTGCTGCGGTTGGCGGAGGAGATTAACAAGCAGGAGTCGAAGAAAAGCAGTGGAATACATGAGCCTAGATTTTTAAACTACTCCCGAGGTCGGTAAGCAGCAGGATAAACCTGCCTCAACTTAATACGCTACCGAAAGCAAGGGGAAAAGGGAGGTGCTGACACACACAGTTCACTAATCCGCCATTGTAAGACACGCTTGTAATGGCTAATCCAGCAAACTAAACAGTATGCTTTATATCCCTGCAGTGATGTGACAATATAAAACATACCCCATGTTGGGAACTGACATTTATAGATAGCAGGGGGGAAAATGTGATAGATACACCGTCAAACTACAAGGCAACTTGGAGCAGGGACTTTCTACAACATTTGAAATATGATTGCCTGAAACGCTTCATGAACGAAGGGGCAATGTCATTAATCTGAGCACTGGTTATGAAGGTGCAGTATTTTACAAAACACTGATACAAGCCAATCAAGTAAAAATTTTCAATAGCTCCACATCGACTCATATACCCAGAATCTTGTATCTAAGCAAGATATCGCCATTTTTGACAAGATGTGGGCCAAGATGGATACACTACAAAATACTGTCACCAACAGTCTGGCGGATAATAAACAGGATATCCTAGATCTGGGAACTACAGTGGAAACGCTTGAAGGAAAAGAAGATACTACAACAGAAGAAACAAACACACTGTCCCAGCAGATATCCTCCCAACAACAAGAAATAGGTGAGATCCGTGATAAAATGGAGGATTTGGAGAACAGAAGCCACCGTTGCAATTTAAGATTGAAAAGGAGTCCATGAGTCTGTAACACCACCAGAATTACCTGACTTTCTCCTTCAATTGTTCCAAACTATTATAGATGATTAAGAGGTCGAAAAATTCCAAATGGAAAAAGCACACAGAGCCCTAAGGGCGAAACCAAAAAAAGGAGACCCGCCAAGAGACATAATCGTAAAAATGTTTCGCTTCCAGGAAAAAAAAAAAAAAAAAAAACACGACATAATGGCATCAGCAAGAAAATCCAATTCTACCAAGACTTTTGTCTGAGAAGATTACAAAAACGCAGTGCATTACGCCCTCTCACACAATTGCTACGTAAAAATCAGATACCCTACAGATGGGGGTTCCCGTTTGCACTGCATATTCAACATAAAGGTAAAAATCTCATTCAGAGAACCCACAGAGATACCAGAGATATGCAAATATCTGAGACTAGATTGCCCAGACCTCCAACCACCACTCCAAGAAAGCCTCAATTCCCCAGGCAACAAAAATAGTCATCTATGGAAAGGTTGTCTACAGTGTCAAAGAAAAAGCAGATAACTTGAATTCCTGTTGGCTCAGCGACCCTACCCTGGGAATTTATCCCATTGGATAAAAACCGGAAAGCTCCAGAACAGAAGGACTTATTATGGACAGAATCCCTTAGACAAAGACAGCTAGCAGATGAGTATGATTTTGTGTACATATATTGCTGCAAAATTCACTGAGACTTTATTCTGATTTATGCCAGACACTACTAGTCAGATAAGATAGTGAGTCTATAAATAATGTTGAAGTTCTAATTAATGTCAGTTATGCTCATCTTCTTTTTACTATGCAACAGGGGATCACCCTGGAACTCATAACACTTTCATTACAAAAAAGAAAATTACATACTTTCATAATGCACACCCAACCCGATGTGTACGCCTTACATGTTTAGAGATTATGGTTCTAACATACACATTGTTCATATATTTTTTTTAATTGTACTTTTGTTTTAGTTAATATTGTTTGTTCAGTATGGTTACATTCATGCTGTAAATGTATTATGTTCATTTGGTCACTGATTCATTATGCTTACTTAGATTGTTTAAGTGTGTCATGTGAACAGAGGTGGAGGTCGAGTACTCACACTAATAACGGTTTCTACGCCATACAACCTAATTTGACTGAACTCAGACAATACAGAACTCGAATGCTCAATAGTAAAATGCTATATCTCTCCCGCTGCAAATGGATTCTTGGGCCATTAAATTAATATCACATAATGTCAGAGGGCTGAACTCTGATATCAAAAGCAGGACAGCAATCACACAATATAAATCTTTAAGGGCATATGTGATCTTCCTTCAGGAAACAATTTTTTTTTAAAATCACAAATACTCAGGTATTGGACTAGAGATTTTCCACACCATTTTCATGCTACAACCGATAATAAAAAACAGGCGGTCTCAAATCTCATACATACAGTAATTCCATACCCTTTATACTCATACATACTTCCATACCCTTTAAACACAAAGAAACCATTGAGGATAAAGAGGGCAGATTTTTAATAGAGAGGCCAAATTCAGGACACTGACAATCTATTCTGCAATATCTACGCCCCTAACGACAAACAAGATACTTTCTTCAAGCAAATAACACACCTTTTGACGGGTTGGTCCCTATCCAGGATACTACTTGCAGGAGATTTCAATGTAGATCTAGCACTATACTCTAGAAAACCCCTTCATTCATTAACTAAGAAAAACATAATTTATGCTTACCTGATAAATTCCTTTCTTCTGTAGTGTGATCAGTCCACGGGTCATCATTACTTCTGGGATATTACTCCTCCCCAACAGGAAGTGCAAGAGGATTCACCCAGCAGAGCTGCATATAGCTCCTCCCCTCTACGTCACTCCCAGTCATTCGACCAAGGACCAACGAGAAAGGAAAAGCCAAGGGTGAAGTGGTGACTGGAGTATAAATTAAAAAATATTTACCTGCCTTAAAAACAGGGCGGGCCGTGGACTGATCACACTACAGAAGAAAGGAATTTATCAGGTAAGCATAAATTATGTTTTCTTCTGTTAAGTGTGATCAGTCCACGGGTCATCATTACTTCTGAGATACCAATACCAAAGCAAAAGTACACGGATGACGGGAGGGATAGGCAGGCTCTTTATACAGAAGGAACCACTGCCTGAAGAACCTTTCTCCCAAAAATAGCCTCCGATGAAGCAAAAGTGTCAAATTTGTAAAATTTGGAAAAAGTATGAAGCGAAGACCAAGTTGCAGCCTTGCAAATCTGCTCAACAGAGGCCTCATTCTTGAAGGCCCAAGTGGAAGCCACAGCTCTAGTAGAATGAGCTGTAATTCTTTCAGGAGGCTGCTGTCCAGCAGTCTCATAAGCTAAACGAATTATGCTACGAAGCCAAAAAGAAAGAGAGGTAGCAGAAGCTTTTTGACCTCTCCTCTGCCCAGAGTAAACGACAAACAGAGAAGATGTTTGTCGAAATTCCTTAGTTGCCTGTAAGTAAAATTTTAGAGCACGGACTACATCCAGGTTGTGCAGTAGACGTTCCTTCTTCGAAGAAGGATTTGGGCACAAGGAAGGAACAACAATCTCTTGATTGATATTCCTGTTAGTAACTACCTTAGGTAAGAACCCAGGTTTAGTACGCAGAACTACCTTATCCGAATGAAAAATCAAATAAGGAGAATCACAATGTAAGGCTGATAATTCAGAGACTCTTCGAGCCGAGGAAATAGCCATTAAAAATAGAACTTTCCAAGATAACAACTTTATATCAATGGAATGAAGGGGTTCAAACGGAACGCCCTGTAAAACATTAAGAACAAGGTTTAAACTCAATGGTGGAGCAACAGTTTTAAACACAGGCTTAATCCTGGCCAAAGCCTGACAAAAAGCCTGGACGTCAGGAACTTCTGACAGACGTTTGTGTAACAGAATGGACAGAGCTGAGATCTGTCCCTTTAATGAACTAGCAGATAAACCCTTTTCTAAACCTTCTTGTAGAAAAGACAATATCCTAGGAATCCTAACCTTACTCCAAGAGTAACCTTTGGATTCACACCAATATAGGTATTTACGCCATATCTTATGGTAAATCTTTCTGGTAACGGGCTTCCTAGCCTGTATTAAGGTATCAATAACTGACTCAGAAAACCCACGTCTTGATAAAATCAAGCGTTCAATTTCCAAGCAGTCAGCTTCAGAGAAGTTAGATTTTGATGTTTGAAGGGACCCTGTATCAGAAGGTCCTGTTTCAGAGGTAGAGACCAAGGTGGACAGGATGACATGTCCACCAGGTCTGCATACCAAGTCCTGCGTGGCCACGCAGGAGCTATTAGAATCACTGATGCTCTCTCTTGTTTGATTCTGGCAATCAATCGAGGAAGCATCGGGAAGGGTGGAAACACGTAAGCCATCCTGAAGTCCCAAGGTGCTGTCAGGGCATCTATCAGGACTGCTCCTGGATCCCTGGATCTGGACCCGTAACGAGGAAGCTTGGCGTTCTGTCGAGACGCCATGAGATCTATCTCTGGTTTGCCCCAACGTCGAAGTATTTGGGCAAAGACCTCCGGATGGAGTTCCCACTCCCCCGGATGAAAAGTCTGACGACTTAAGAAATCCGCCTCCCAGTTCTCCACTCCCGGGATGTGGATTGCTGACAGGTGGCAAGAGTGAGACTCTGCCCAGCGAATTATCTTTGATACTTCCATCATAGCTAGGGAGCTTCTTGTCCCTCCCTGATGGTTGATGTAAGCTACAGTCGTGATGTTGTCCGACTGAAACCTGATGAACCCCCGAGTTGTCAACTGGGGCCAAGCCAGGAGGGCATTGAGAACTGCTCTCAATTCCAGAATGTTTATTGGCAGGAGACTCTCCTCCTGACTCCATTGTCCCTGAGCCTTCAGAGAATTCCAGACGGCACCCCAACCTAGAAGGCTGGCGTCTGTTGTTACAATTGTCCAGTCTGGTCTGCTGAATGGCATCCCCCTGGACAGATGTGGCCGAGAAAGCCACCATAGAAGAGAATTTCTGGTCTCTTGATCCAGATTCAGAGAAGGGGATAAGTCTGAGTAATCCCCATTCCACTGACTTAGCATGCACAGTTGCAGTGGTCTGAGGTGTAAGCGTGCAAAGGGTACTATGTCCATTGCCGCTACCATTAAGCCGATTACCTCCATGCATTGAGCCACTGACGGGTGTTGAATGGAATGAAGGGTGCGGCAAGCACTTTGAAGTCTTGTTAGCCTGTCCTCTGTCAGGTAAATCTTCATTTCTACAGAATCTATAAGAGTCCCCAGGAAGGGAACTCTTGTGAGTGGAACGAGTGAACTTTTCTTTCGTTCACCTTCCATCCATGTGACCTTAGAAATGCCAGTACTAACTCTGTATGAGACTTGGCAGTTTGAAAGCTTGAAGCTTGAATCAGAATGTCGTCTAGGTATGGAGCTACCGAGATTCCCCGCGGTCTTAGTACCGCCAGAAGAGCACCCAGAACCTTTGTGAAGATTCTTGGAGCTGTAGCCAATCCGAATGGAAGAGCCATAAACTGGTAATGCCTGTCTAGGAAGGCAAACCTTAGGTACCGGTAATGATCTTTGTGAATCGGTATGTGAAGGTAGGCATCTTTCAAATCTACAGTGGTCATGTACTGACCCTCTTGGATCATAGGTAAAATTGTCCGAATAGTCTCCATCTTGAACGATGGAACTCTTAGGAATTTGTTTAGGATCTTTAAGTCCAGGATTGGTCTGAAAGTTCCCTCTTTTTTGGGAACCACAAACAGATTTGAGTAAAACCCCTGTCCCTGTTCCGATCGTGGAACAGGATGGATTACTCCCATTAACAAGAGCTCTTGTACGCAGCGTAGAAACGCCTCTTTCTTTGTCTGGATTGTTGACAACCTTGACAGATGAAATCTCTCTCTTGGAGGAGAGTATTTGAAGTCCAGAAGGTATCCCTGAGATATTATCTCTAGCGCCCAGGGATCCTGGACATCTCTTGCCCAAGCCTGGGCGAAGAGAGAAAGTCTGCCCCCCACTAGATACGATCCCGGATCGGGGGCCCTCAATTCATGCTGTTTTAGGGGCAGCAGCAGGTTTCCTGGTCTGCTTGCCCTTGTTCCAGGACTGGTTAGGTTTCCAGCCTTGTCTGTAGCGAGCAACAGCTCCTTCCTGTCTTGGTGCAGAGGAAGTTGATGCTGCTCCAGCTTTGAAATTACGAAAGGAACGAAAATTAGACTGTCTAGCCTTAGCTTTGGCTTTGTCCTGAGGCAGGGCATGGCCTTTACCTCCTGTAATGTCAGCGATAATCTCTTTCAACCCGGGCCCGAATAAGGTCTGCCCTTTGAAAGGTATATTAAGCAATTTAGACTTAGAAGTAACATCAGCTGACCAGGATTTTAGCCACAGCGCCCTGCGTGCCTGAATGGCGAATCCTGAATTCTTCGCCGTAAGTTTAGTAAGATGTACTACGGCCTCCGAAATGAATGAATTAGCTAGTTTAAGGACTCTAAGCCTGTCCGTAATGTCGTCCAGAGTAGCTGAACTAATGTTCTCTTCCAGAGACTCAATCCAGAATGCCGCTGCAGCCGTGATCGGCGCAATGCATGCAAGGGGTTGCAATATAAAACCTTGTTGAACAAACATTTTCTTAAGGTAACCCTCTAATTTTTTATCCATTGGATCTGAAAAAGCACAGCTATCCTCCACCGGGATAGTGGTACGCTTAGCTAAAGTAGAAACTGCTCCCTCCACCTTAGGGACCGTTTGCCATAAGTCCCGTGTGGTGGCGTCTATTGGAAACATTTTTCTAAATATCGGAGGGGGTGAGAACGGCACACCGGGTCTATCCCACTCCTTAGTAACAATTTCAGTAAGTCTCTTAGGTATAGGAAAAACCTCAGTACTCGCCGGTACCGCAAAATATTTATCCAACCTACACATTTTCTCTGGTATTGCAACTGTGTTACAATCATTCAGAGCCGCTAACACCTCCCCTAGTAATACACGGAGGTTTTCCAGTTTAAATTTAAAATTTGAAATATCTGAATCCAGTCTGTTTGGATCAGAACCGTCACCCACAGAATGAAGTTCTCCGTCCTCATGTTCTGCCACCTGTGACGCAGTGTCTGACATGGCCCTAATATTATCAGCGCACTCTGTTCTCACCCCAGAGTGATCACGCTTACCTCTTAGTTCTGGTAATTTAGCCAAAACTTCAGTCATAACAGTAGCCATATCCTGTAATGTGATTTGTAATGGCCGCCCAGATGTACTCGGCGCTACAATATCACGCACCTCCCGATCGGGAGATGCAGGTACTGACACGTGAGGCGAGTTAGTCGGCATAACTCTCCCCTCGTTGTTTGGTGAAATTTGTTCAATTTGTACAGATTGACTTTTATTTAAAGTAGCATCAATACAGTTAGTACATAAATTTCTATTGGGCTCCACTTTGGCATTGCAACAAATGACACAGGTATCATCCTCTGAATCAGACATGTTTTTTTTTTTTTTAAATATTTTTTATTGAGGTTAGCTTCACATTACAGTACAACTGTGATACATCGAGATATGCATGAATACAACACATTATGCACATAAAAAACACATAAAGTCTATTCTGTTTCATCACAGGATAATCCAATCAAATAAGAAATAAACTTAACCTCTTTTTTTTTTTTTTTTTTTTTTTTTTCCATATTAGAACAGAATAAAGTGTAAAAATACTGACATATGAAAATGGACAAAAGAACAGTCTAAATTTTTGAAAATAATGCAAATATTAATATCCATCGTAAGACTGAATAATCTGTACTTCTTTTTCTTTATCTTTTTATTATTGTTTATTTATTTTTATTTATTTATTTATTTATTTTTTAACTGTACACACATTAGGTGGTCAGTTAGTCGCCAAAGGACCCACTGAGCCAAAAGCATTTGAGATATACACTTATATAGTTGAACGTATCAAGTAAGACCAACCAGAAAGTAGTTAGAGAGAAGAAAAAAAAAAAAAAAAAGAAAAAAAAAAAAAAAAGGAAAGGGGGAAAGAAGAGGGGGTGAAGAGGAGATGAGTGGGTAGAGGAGGGGGGGAAGGAGGAGGAGTTAGTTGATGTATGGGGCCTACAGCTACTGTTCCCATTAGTTGCCCTGCAGTAGAGTCAGTTCAGGAGCTTCCACTTTGCCCAGATTTCCGAATGCAAAAAGACTTTATTACGTTGGGTAAAGATTGGACCCTCCATTATCTCCAGGTAGGACATGGTTTTGACCACTTCTGCCCATGAAGGTGGAGTTTGCTGTCTCCATAATCTCGCTATAGCTAGTTTGGCTGAGATAAGTATATAAACGGAGAGTAAGGCCTCTGGGGGTGTGGCTGTGTCTAGGTTTAAGTGCAATAAGGCTGTTTGCGGGAAGTTGTGTAAATGGGGGATTAGATTTCTACATTTGTGTGAGATAGCTTGCCAGAAGGTAGTCAATTTCGGACATTCCCACCAAATATGGGCCGGCGAACCCACCATCCCACACTGCCTCCAGCATAGTGGAGAGTTAGTCTGAGAAATTTTGTATAACCTGAGCGGGGTGAGATGCCACTGTGTACAGATTTTAAGATATAACTCTAGTAGTGTAACACAGTGAAGTGCTTGTTTGGTTAGGGCCACTGCTCGGGCCCATTCGTCCTGTTCTGTTCGAAAGTGAAAAGCCCTTTCCCAGGCCAAAGTGTAAGCTGACCTGTAGAAAAGGGGGGAGTTCATCAGATCTTTATAGGAAACCGATAGCGACCTGGGAATCTTAACGCTGCTGGTCCATCTTTTTTCCCACATAGTGGGTGGTCTGGGAGGTTGATTTAAAAAACCCCAGGATTTTAATAGGCTTCTAAGCCTCCAGAACTCAAATAGAAGAAGTTGGGGTGGATTGTAATTATTGGTAAATTGTGCGGTCGTGATGAATTGGCCGTTGAAAAACAGATCAGCTATGCGGTGGATTCCATGTTCCTGCCACAGATGGGGGTGGGAGTCTCTAAGGGCCGCTAGCAGGCCCGTTAGAGAGTGTACAGGAGAAGGATGTGGGGCTATCTGAGGTAGCGAGCGCAATCTATCCCATATTCGAAGGGCATGTGAGATTATTGTATTCTGGATTTTGAAGAGCGACCTGACATGCTTGGGTAACCAAATGAGGTCTTGTAGGGTGAGAGGACTAGGGAGCATTGCTTGTTCTAGCACTTGCCATTTGTTTTTGCTGTCTGTGGTCTTCCATGCTAGGACTTGAGAAAGCCTTGAAGCTTCATGGTAATACGTTATGTTGGGGGCGCCCGCGCCCCCGAACAAGAGTGGTTGCTGGAGTATTCTAGTAGCGACCCTAGGGTGCTTATTTTTCCATATATACTTATTGCAGATCTGTTGAAATTTGCCAATCAGACATTTAGGGACAGGGATAGGGAGTGAACGGAACAGGTATGTGAGCTTGGGAAGCAGGAGCATCTTGAATGCAGCAATACGTCCCAGCCAGGAGATGCATGGGACACTCCACCTGTCAGTACAAGATTGGAACTGCTGGAGGAGAGGATTGAAATTAGACTCTATTATAGTGGTGATGTTCCAGGAGAGATAAACTCCAAGATGCTTGATCCTCTGCTGGGACCAATTAAATGGGTACCGTTGTTGGAGTTCTGTAAGATCAGTATCTGACACGTTAATGGAATATGCCTCCGTCTTGTTGATGTTAAGCTTGTAGTAGCTAATCTGTCCGAACCTATCCAGTAACTTGAAAAGGGCAGGGAGGGAATGGAGAGGATCGCTAAGAAATATGGTTAGGTCGTCCGCGAATAAGGCGTTTTTTTGCAGGGTATTCTCTAGTTCCACTCCCCAGATATCAGGACTACCTCTGATCGCCTCAGCTAGCGGTTCCATGATTAGAGCGATAAGTAGTGGAGAGAGGGGACAGCCTTGGCGCGTCCCGTTGGTGATCGGGAAGGTCGGGGAACGGAATCCCAGGCCTCTAACCGAGGCCGAGGGGGCTGAGTACAAAGCTCTAACACTAGAGCAAAATCCCGGAGGGAAGCCGAACTTATCAAGGACCTCAAATAGGTATGTCCAATTGACCCTATCAAAAGCCTTTTCGGCATCTAAGGCTAGGGTCGTGCAGGAAAGATTACGCTGCTTGGCTTCAAAGTATATATTGAGGATCCGGCGAGTGTTGTCTGGTCCTTCCCGACCTGGAGTAAAGCCAACTTGATCGCCGTCCAACAGCGACGGGAGAACTTTATTTAATCTAAAGGACAAAAGTTTCGCCATCAACTTTACATCAACATTGATCAGTGAAATGGGGCGGAAGTGTTCGCATACGTTAGGAGTTTTACCCGGTTTCGGGATGGTCACTATGGTCGCCTCTAAAAGCTCAGTTGGTAGGGTGCCGGACTGTCTGGCCAGGGAGCAGATTCTAGTAAGAAGTGGAGATATCTGGAGTCTGAACATTTTATAGAACAGAGCTCCAAAACCATCAGGACCTGGGGCTTTGTGGGATTTTAGGGAGTTGATGGCATGTAGGACTTCTTTAATGCTGAATGAAGCATCAAGCAGATCTCTCTGAGCTGCCGTCAGGGTCGGCAAAGAGATGGTGTCTAGGAAGTCCTGAATATGTTGTGATGTCGGGACACGTTGAGTAGGGGAACTCGCTAGGTTATATAATGCAGAGTAATAAGAAGCAAAAGCTTTCCCTATGTCTGCTGGGAGCCGGACATTGCCCTGGGGAGTTTTAATATATGGAATGCGGGCTTCTGCAGTCTTTTGCTTAAGTTTGTTGGCCAATAGCCTGTCTAGAATCAGACATGTTTAACACACTAGCAAATAAACTTGCAACTTGGAATACAATTCAATTAGAATAATATTAAAAACGTACTGTGCCTTTAAGAAGCACAGAAGATCTATGACAGTTGAAAATTAATAAATTGAAAACAGTTATAGTGTAAACAACACAACTTTAGCAAAGGTTTAATCCCATTAGCAAAGATAACAAATTCTGAAAGCAGGAAACAAATTACAGAATAAACGTTTTTTATCTCAGTCAACTATAATTCTCACAGCTCTGCTGAGAGAAATTACCTCCCTCAAAATCAGTTTTGAAGACCCCTGAGCTCTGTAGAGATGAACCGGATCATGCAGGAAATACAATGAGCTGCTGACTGAAATATTTGATGCGTAGCAAAAGCGCCAAAAAACGGCCCCTCCCCCTCACACACAGCAGTGAGAGAGAACAGAAACTGTCAGAAAAAAGATTAAGCAACTGCCAAGTGGAAAAATAGTGCCCAAACATTTATTCACTCAGTACCTCAGCAAATGAAAACGATTTTACATTCCAGCAAAAACGTTAAACATAATTTCTAGTTATTAAACAGCTTTATGTACTTCTTACAGTGTAATTCTAGTGAAGTACCATTCCCCAGAATACTGAAGTGTAAAGTATACATACATGACATTATATCGGTATGGCAGGATTTTCTCATCAATTCCATTGTCAGAAAATAAAAGCTGCTACATACCTCTATGCAGATTCATCTGCCCGCTGTCCCCTGATCTGAAGTTTACCTCTCCTCAGATGGCCGAGAAACAGCAATATGATCTTAACTACTCCGGCTAAAATCATAGCAAAAACTCTGGTAGATTCTTCTTCAAACTCTGCCAGAGAGGTAATAACACACTCCGGTGCTATTTTAAAATAACAAACTTTTGATTGAAGATATAAAACTAAGTATAATCACCATAGTCCTCTCACACATCCTATCTAGTCGTTGGGTGCAAGAGAATGACTGGGAGTGACGTAGAGGGGAGGAGCTATATGCAGCTCTGCTGGGTGAATCCTCTTGCACTTCCTGTTGGGGAGGAGTAATATCCCAGAAGTAATGATGACCCGTGGACTGATCACACTTAACAGAAGAAATAAACAATATAAAATGATTAAAGGGATACAGGACTATTTAAATACACACCCACTAATAGATTCCTGGGCCACATTATACGGAAACACCATTGATACTACATACTTTTCAGCAGCACATAAGACATACACAAAATTAGACTACATATTTGTCAGCCACATTTTACAACCCGCTCTGAACACATCTACCATTCACTCTTGCGTATGGTCTGACCACTCAATAGTACAACAAACTGGGTAATTTTCAAAATATAAGAAGGACCAAATTGTGGACGTACGATCCATCATGCCTAAAAGACCTTACAGTCCAACACACTGTTACACGAAATATGACGGAATACTGGGAAATCAACACAGGGACGACTGATAATCCTATTCTGACGTGGGCAGACCACAAAACTTATCTGAGAGGCCTACTCAAAAGAAAAATCTATCCTTCACAAAAAAATTAAACACCCAAATACTAAACCTTCAAGAAGAGATTGACACACTAGAAAAACATAAATTTACACACTCTGGGAAAACATTAAAACAACTCCAGGACATGCGCACAACACTCGCTAACATCCTTAACAACCATGCGGTTAAAGCAGCGTTTCGTCTTAAAGCAAACCATTATATATATTCTAATAAGCCGGATAGATAAATGGCTAATAAAATTTGTGAAAAAACATAATTTATGCTTACCTGATAAATTTATTTCTCTTGTGGTGTATCCAGTCCACGGATCATCCATTACTTGTGGGATATTCTCCTTCCCAACAGGAAGTTGCAAGAGGATCACCCACAGCAGAGCTGCTATATAGCTCCTCCCCTAACTGCCATATCCAGTCATTCGACCGAAGACAAGCAGAGAAAGGAGAAACCATAGGGTGCAGTGGTGACTGAAGTTTAAAATTAAAAAATACCTGCCTTAAAATGACAGGGCGGGCTGTGGACTGGATACACCACAAGAGAAATAAATTTATCAGGTAAGCATAAATTATGTTTTCTCTTGTAAGGTGTATCCAGTCCACGGATCATCCATTACTTGTGGGATACCAATACCAAAGCTAAAGTACACAGATGAAGGGAGGGACAAGGCAGGTACTTAAACGGAAGGTACCACTGCCTGTAAAACCTCTCTCCCAAAAATAGCCTCCGAAGAAGCAAAAGTATGAAATTTATAGAATTTTGAAAAGATATGAAGCGAAGACCAAGTCGCCGCCTTGTAAATCTGTTCAACAGAAGCCTCATTTTTAAAGGCCCATGTGGAAGCCACAGCTCTAGTAGAATGAGCTGTAATCCTTTCAGGAGGCTGCTGGCCAGCAGTCTCATAAGCTAAGCGGATTATGCTTCTTAGCAAAAACGAAAGAGAGGGTGCCGAAGCCTTTTGGCCTCTCCTCTGTCCAGAGTAGACAACAAACAAAGCAGATGTTTGACGAAAATCTAGTAGCTTGTAAGTAAAACTTTAAAGCACGAACCACGTAAAGATTGTGAAATAGACATTCCTTCTTTGAAGAAGGATTAGGACACAATGATGGAACAACAATCTCCTGATTGATATTCTTATTAGATACCACCTTAGGTAAAAACCCAGGTTTGATACGCAGAACTACCTTATCTGCATGGAAGATCAGATAAGGAGAATCACATTGTAAGGCAGATAACTTGGAAACTCTACGAGCCGAGGAAATAGCTACCAAAAAAACATAATTTATGTAAGAACTTACCTGATAAATTCATTTCTTTCATATTAGCAAGAGTCCATGAGCTAGTGACGTATGGGATATACATTCCTACCAGGAGGGGCAAAGTTTCCCAAACCTCAAAATGCCTATAAATACACCCCTCACCACACCCACAAATCAGTTTAACGCATAGCCAAGAAGTGGGGTGATAAGACAAAAAGTGCGAAAGCATAAAAAATAATTGGAATAATTGTGCTTTATACAAAAAAATCATAACCACCACAAAAAGGGTGGGCCTCATGGACTCTTGCTAATATGAAAGAAATGAATTTATCAGGTAAGTTCTTACATAAATTATGTTTTCTTTCATGTAATTAGCAAGAGTCCATGAGCTAGTGACGTATGGGATAATGAATACCCAAGATGTGGATCTTCCACTCAAGAGTCACTAGAGAGGGAGGGATAAAATAAAGACAGCCAATTCCGCTGAAAATAATCCACACCCAAAATAAAGTTTAAATCTTATAATGAAAAAAACTGAAATTATAAGCAGAAGAATCAAACTGAAACAGCTGCCTGAAGAACTTTTCTACCAAAAACTGCTTCAGAAGAAGAAAACACATCAAAATGGTAGAATTTAGTAAAAGTATGCAAAGAAGACCAAGTTGCTGCTTTGCAAATCTGATCAACCGAAGCTTCATTCCTAAACGCCCAGGAAGTAGAAACTAACCTAGTAGAATGAGCTGTAATCCTTTGAGGCGGAGTTTTACCCGACTCAACATAAGCATGATGAATTAAAGATTTCAACCAAGACGCCAAGGAAATGGCAGAGGCCTTCTGACCTTTCCTAGAACCGGAAAAGATAACAAAAAGACTAGAAGTCTTTCGGAAATTCTTAGTAGCTTCAACATAATATTTCAAAGCTCTAACTACATCCAAAGAATGCAATGATCTCTCCTTAGAATTCTTAGGATTACGACATAATGAAGGAACCACAATTTCTCTACTAATGTTGTTAGAATTCACAACCTTAGGTAAAAATTTAAAAGAAGTTAGCAACACCGCCTTATCCTGATGAAAAATCAGAAAAGGAGACTCACAAGAAAGAGCAGATAATTCAGAAACTCTTCTAGCAGAAGAGATGGCCAAAAGAAACAAAACTTTCCAAGAAAGTAATTTAATGTCCAGTGAATGCATAGGTTCAAATGGAGGAGCTTGAAGAGCCCCCAGAACCAAATTCAAACTCCAAGGAGGAGAAATTGACTTAATGACAGGTTTTATACGAACCAAAGCTTGTAGAAAACAATGAATATCAGGAAGATTAGCAATATTTCTGTGAAAAAGAACAGAAAGAGCAGAGATTTGTCCTTTCAAGGAACTAGCAGACAAACCTTTATCCAAACCATCCTGAAGAAACTGTAAAATTCTCGGAATTCTAAAAGAATGGCAGGAAAAATGATGAGAAAGACACCAAGAAATGTAAATCTTCCAGACTTGATAATATATCTTCCTAGATACAGATTTACGAGCCTGTAACATAGTATTAATCACAGAGTCAGAGAAACCTCTTTGACTGAGAATCAAGCGTTCAATCTCCATACCTTCAAATTTAAGGATTTGAGATCCTGATGGAAAAAAGGACCTTGTGACAGAAGGTCTGGTCTTAACGGAAGAGTCCACGGTTGGCAAGTGGTCATCCGGACAAGATCTGCATACCAAAACCTGTGAGGCCATGCTGGAGCCACCAGCAGAACAAACGAGCATTCCTTCAGAATCTTGGAAATTACTCTTGGAAGAAGAACTAGAGGCGGAAAGATATAGGCAGGATGATACTTCCAAGGAAGTGACAATGCATCCACTGCTTCCGCCTGAGGATCCCTGGATCTGGACAGATACCTGGGAAGCTTCTTGTTTAGATGAGAAGCCATCAAATCTATTTCTGGAAGTCCCCACATTTGAACAATCTGAAGAAATACCTCTGGGTGAAGAGACCATTTGCCCGGATGTAACGTTTGGCGACTGAGATAATCCACTTCCCAATTGTCTATACCTGGGATATGAACCGCAGAAATTAGACAGGAGCTGGATTCCGCCCATACCAGTATTCGAGATACTTCTTTCA
This sequence comes from Bombina bombina, assembly GCF_027579735.1. Taxonomy (NCBI): domain Eukaryota; kingdom Metazoa; phylum Chordata; class Amphibia; order Anura; family Bombinatoridae; genus Bombina; species Bombina bombina. The sequence continues at coordinate 1,136,369,807 of NC_069499.1, forward strand.
TAGCAAGAGGACTGTGAGTCCCTCCTTGACGATTGATATATGCCACAGTTGTGACATTGTCCATCTGAAAACAAATGAACGACTCTCTCTTTAGAAGAGGCCATGACTGAAGAGCTCTGAAAATTGCACGGAGTTCCAAAATATTGATTGGTAATCTCACCTCCTGAGATTCCCAAACCCCTTGTGCTGTCAGAGACCCCTAAACAGCTCCCTAACCTGTCAGACTTGCATCTGTTGAAATCACAGTCCAGGTTGGAAGAACAAAAGAAGCCCCCTGAACTAAACGATGGTGATCTGTCCACCACGTCAGAGAGTGTCGTACAATCGGTTTTAAAGATATCAATTGAGATATCTTTGTATAATCCCTGCACCACTGGTTCAGCATACAAAGCTGAAGAGGTCGCATGTGAAAACGAGCAAAGGGGATCGCGTCCGATGCAGCAGTCATAAAACCTAGAATTTCCATGCATAAGGCTACCGAAGGGAATGATTGAGACTGAAGGTTTCGACAAGCTGAAACCAATTTTAGACGCCTCTTGTCTGTCAGAGACAGAGTCATGGACACTGAATCTATCTGGAAACCTAAAAAGGTTACCCTTGTCTGAGGAATCAATGAACTTTTCGGTAAATTGATCCTCCAACCATGATCTCGAAGAAACAATACAAGTCGATTCGTATGAGATTCTGCTAAATGTGAAGACTGAGCAAGTACCAAGATATCGTCCAAATAAGGAAATGCCACAATACCCTGTTCTCTGATTACAGACAGAAGGGCACCGAGAACCTTTGTAAAAATCCTTGGAGCTGTTGCTAGGCCAAACGGCAGAGCCACAAACTGGTAATGCTCGTCTAGAAAAGAGAATCTCAGAAACTGATAGTGATCTGGATGAATCGGAATATGCAGATATGCATCCTGTAAATCTATTGTGGACATATAATGCCCTTGCTGAACAAAAGGCATAATAGTCCTTATAGTTACCATTTTGAAAGTTGGTATCCTTACATAATGATTCAATATTTTTAAATCCAGAACTGGTCTGAAGGAATTCTCCTTCTTTGGTACAATGAAGAGATTTGAGTAAAACCCCAGCCCTTGTTCCAGAACTGGAACTGGCATAATTACTCCAGCCAACTCTAGATCTGAAACACATTTCAGAAATGCTTGAGCCTTCACTGGATTTACTGGGACACGGGAAAGAAAAAATCTTCTTGCAGGAGGCCTTATCTTGAAGCCTATTCTGTACCCTTCTGAAACAATGTTCTGAATCCAAAGATTGTGAATTGAATTGATCCAAATTTCTTTGAAAAAACGTAATCTGCCCCCTACCAGCTGGGCTGGAATGAGGGCCGCACCTTCATGTGGACTTGGGAGCTGGCTTTGGCTTTCTAAAAGGCTTGGATTTATTCCAGACTGGAGATGGTTTCCAAACTGATACCGCTCCTGTAGGGGAAGGATCAGGCTTTTGTTCCTTATTGTGACGAAAGGAACGAAAACGATTATTAGACCTAAATTTACCTTTAGATTTTTTATCCTGTGGTAAAAAAGTTCCTTTCCCTCCAGTAACAGTTGAAATAATAGAATCCAACTGTGAACCAAATAATTTATTACCCTGGAAAGAAAGGGAAAGTAAAGTTGACTTAGAAGACATATCAGCATTCCAAGTTTTAAGCCATAAAGCTCTTCTAGCTAAAATAGCTAGAGACATATACCTGACATCAACCCTAATGATATCAAAGATGGCATCACAAATAAAATTATTACCATGTTGAAGAGGATTAACAATGCTATGAGAATTATGATCTGTTACTTGTTGCGCTAAAGCTTCTAACCAAAAAGTTCAAGCTGCAGCAACATCCGCTAAAGATAAAGCAGGTCTAAGAAGGTTACCTGAACATAAGTAAGCTTTTCTTATAAGGATTCAATTTTCCTATCTAAAGGATCCTTAAAGGAAGTACTATCTGCCGTAGGAATAGTAGTACGCTTAGCAAGAGTAGAGATAGCCCCATCAACCTTAGGGATTTTGTCCCAAAACTCTAATCTGTCAGATGGCACAGGATATAATTGCTTAAAACGTTTAGAAGGAGTAAATGAATTACCCAAATTATTCCATTCCCTGGAGATTACTTCAGAAATAGCATCAGGGACAGGAAAAACTTCTGGAATAACTACAAGAGATTTAAAAACCTTATTTAAACGTTTAGATTTAGTATCAAGAGGACCAGAATCCTCTATTTCTAATGCAATTAAGACTTCTTTAAGCAAAGAACGAATAAATTGATTTGTGGGTGTGGTGATGGGTGTATTTATAGGCATTTTGAGGTTTGGGAAACTTTGCCCCTCCTGGTAGGAATGTATATCCCATACGTCACTAGCTCATGGACTCTTGCTAATTACATGAAAGAAAAGAACTTTCCAAGATAAAAGTTTGATATCTATGGAATGAAGAGGTTCAAACGGAACCCCTTGAAGAAATTTAAGAACCAAATTTAAGCTCCAAGGCGGAGCAACAGGTTTAAACACAGGCTTGATTCTAACTAAAGCCTGACAAAAGGCCTGAACGTCTGGAACATCCGCCAGACGCTTGTGCAAAAGAATAGACAGAGCAGAAATCTGTCCCTTTAAGGAACTAGCTGACAATCCTTTTTCCAATCCTTCTTGGAGAAAAGATAATATCCTGGGAATCCTGACCTTACTCCATGAGTAGCCCTTGGATTCACACCAATAAAGATATTTACGCCATATCTTATGATAGATTTTCCTGGTGACAGGCTTTCGTGCCTGAATTAGGGTATCAATGACTGACTCAGAGAAGCCACGCTTTGATAAAATCAAGCGTTCAATCTCCAGGCAGTCAGTTTCAGAGAAATTAGATTTGGATGGTTGAAAGGACCTTGAAGTAGAAGGTCCTGTCTCAGCGGCAGAGTCCATGGTGGAAAGGATGACATGTCCACCAGATCTGCATACCAAGTCCTGCGTGGCCACGCAGGCGCTATCAAGATCACCGATGCTCTCTCCTGCTTGATTTTGGCAATCAGACGAGGGAGCAGAGGAAACGGTGGAAACACATAAGCCAGGTTGAAGGACCAAGGCGCTGCTAGAGCATCTATCAGCGTTGCCTTGGGGTCCCTTGACCTGGATCCGTAACAAGGAAGTTTGGCGTTCTGGCGAGACGCCATGAGATCCAGTTCTGGTTTGCCCCAACGATAAATCAATTGTGCAAACACCTCCGGATGGAGTTCCCAATCCCCCGGATGAAAAGTCTGTCGACATAGAAAATCCGCCTCCCAGTTCTCTACACCTGGGATATGGATAGCCGATAGGTGGCAAGAGTGAATCTCTGCCCAGCGAATTATCTTTGAGTCTTCTAACATCGCTAGGGAACTCCTTGTTCCCCCTTGATGGTTGATGTAAGCCACAGTCGTGATGTTGTCCAACTGAAATCTGATGAACCTCATTGTCGCTAGCTGAGGCCAAGCCTGAAGAGCATTGAATATCGCTCTTAGTTCCAAAATGTTTAATGGAAGGAGTGTCTCCTCCTGAGTCCATAATCCCTGAGCCTTCAGGGAGTTCCAGACTGCTCCCCAGCCTAGAAGGCTGGCATCTGTCGTTACAATTGTCCAATCTGGCATGCGAAAGGTCATTCCCTTGGACAGATGGACCCGAGATAGCCACCAGAGAAGAGAATCCCTGGTCTCTTGATCCAGATTTAGTAGAGGGGACAAATCTGTGTAATCCCCATTCCACTGACTGAGCATGCATAGTTGCAGCGGTCTGAGATGTAGGCGTGCAAACGGCACTATGTCCATTGCCGCTACCATTAAGCCGATTACTTCCATACACTGAGCCACCGAAGGGCGAGAAGTGGAATAAAGAACACGGCAGGAATTTAGAAGTTTTGATAACCTGGACTCTGTCAGGTAAATCCTCATTTCTACAGAATCTATTAGAGTTCCCAGAAAGGAGACTCTTGTGAGAGGGGATAGAGAACTATTTTCTTCGTTCACTTTCCACCCATGCGACCTTAGAAATGCCAGAACTGTCTCCGTATGAGACTTGGCAATTTGGAAATTTGACACCTGTATCAGAATGTCGTCTAAGTAAGGGGCCACTGATATGCCCCGCGGTCTTAGGACCGCCAGAAGAGACCCCAGAACCTTCGTAAAGATTCTTGGGGCTGTAGTTAACCCAAATGGAAGAGCTACAAACTGGTAATGCCTGTTCAGGAAGGCAAACCTGAGAAACCGATGATGATCTTTGTGTATCGGAATGTGAAGATAAGCATCCTTTAAATCCACTGTAGTCATGTATTGACCCTCCTGGATCATAGGTAGGATGGTACGAATAGTCTCCATCTTGACAGATTTGAGTAAAATCCCTGTCCTTGTTCCTCCTTTGGAACTGGATGGATCACTCCCATAACTAGGAGGTCTTGAACACAGTGTAAGAATGCCTCTCTCTTTATCTGGTTTGCAGATAATTGTGAAAGGTGAAATCTCTCTTTTGGTGGAGAAGCTCTGAAGTCCAGAAGATATCCCTGGGATACAATTTCCAACGTCCAGGGATCCTGGACATCTCTTGCACAAGCCTGGGCGAAGAGCGAAAGTCTGCCCCCTACTAGATCCGTTACCGGATAGGGGGCTGATACTTCATGCTGTCTTAGGGGCAGAAGCAGGCTTTTTGGCCTGCTTACCCTTGTTCCAGGTCTGGTTAGGTCTCCAGACCGACTTGGATTGGGCAAAAGTTCCCTCTTGTTTTGCATTAGAGGAAGTTGATGCCGCACTCGCCTTGAAGTTTCGAAAGGCACGAAAATTAGACTGTTTGGCCCTTGATTTGGACCTATCCTGAGGAAGGGCATGACCTTTTCCTCCAGTGATATCAGAAATGATCTCCTTCAAACCAGGCCCGAATAGGGTTTGCCCCTTGAAGGGAATGTTAAGCAGCTTAGACTTTGAAGTAACGTCAGCTGACCATGATTTAAGCCATAGCGCCCTGCACGCTTGAATAGCAAAACCAGAATTTTTAGCCGTTAGTTTAGTCAAATGAACAATGGCATCAGAAACAAAAGAATTGGCTAGCTTAAGTGCTCTAAGCTTGTCAAGTATGTCATCCAATGGGGTCTCTACCTGTAAAGCCTCTTCCAGAGACTCAAACCAGAAAGCCGCAGCAGCAGTGACTGGGGCAATGCATGCAAGGGGCTGTAGAATAAAACCTTGTTGAATAAACATTTTCTTAAGGTAACCCTCTAACTTTTTATCCATTGGATCTGAGAAAGCACAACTGTCCTCGACAGGGATAGTAGTACGCTTAGCTAGGGTAGAAACTGCTCCCTCCACCTTAGGGACTGTCTACCATAAGTCCCGTGTGGTGGCATCTATTTGAAACATTTTCTTAAAAATAGGAGGGGGAGAGAACGGCACACCTGGTCTATCCCATTCCTTAGTAATAATTTCTGTAAACCTTTTAGGTATTGGAAAAACATCAGTGCACACCGGCACTGCATAGTATTTGTCCAATCTACACAATTTTTCTGGCACTGCAATTGTATCACAGTCATTCAGAGCAGCTAAAACCTCCCTGAGCAACACGCGGAGGTGTTCAAGCTTAAATTTAAATGTAGACATATCAGAATCAGGTTGAATCTTTTTTCCTGAGTCAGAAATATCAACCACAGAAAGAAGCTCTCCTTCCTCAGCTTCTGTATATTGTGAGTGAGTATCAGACATAGCTCTTAAAGCGGCAGTATGCTCTGTATTTCTTCTAACTCCAGAGCTGTCTCACTTTCCTCTAAACCCAGGTAGCCTGGATAATACCGCAGACAGTGTATTATCCATGACCGCCGCCATGTCTTGTAAAGTAAACGCTATGGGCGCACTAGATGTACTTGGCGCCATTTGAGCGTGAGTCCCTTGAGCGGGAGTCAAAGGGTCTGAAACGTGGGGCGAGTTAGTCGGCAGAACTTCCCCCTCGTCAGATTCCTCTGGTGATAAATTTTTTTAAAGACAGAATATGATCTTTATTACTTAAAGTGAAATCAGTACATTTGGTACACATTCTAAGAGGGGGTTCCACCATGGCTTCTAAACATAATGAACAAGGAGTTTCCTCTATGCCAGACATGTTTAAACAGACTAGCAATGAGACCAGCAAGCTTGGAAAACACTTTAAATCAAGTTAACAAGCAAAAAATAAAAACGGTACTGTGCCTTTAAGAGAAACAAATTGTCAAAATTTGAAAAAACATTGAAAAAAAAGCAGTAAATCAAACGAAATGTTTACAGTGTATATAATAAGCTAACAGAGCATTGCACCCACTTGCAAATGGATGATTAACCCCTTAGTTCAAAAAAACAATTAAAAAAACAATATAGACATTTTTTAACAGTCACACCAAACTGCCACAGCCTTGCTGTGGGCCTACCTTCCCCAACAAACGATTTTGGAAAGCCTAAGAGCCCTTGAGAGAGGTCCTATAGCATTAAGGGGACTCCTGGAGGAAGCTGGATGCCTCAGTCTGTAAAAGTTACTGCGAAAAAAAAGCGCTAAATTAGGCCACCCCCACTCATAGTAACACAGGAAACTGTTTCTAGGCAAATTTAAGCCAGCCATGTGGAAAAAAAACTAGGCCCCAATAAAGTTTTATCACCAAAGTATATATAAAAACGTTTAAACATGCCAGCAAACATTTTATATTGCAAATCTATAAGAGTATTACCTCAGAAAGTAAGCATGATACCAGTCGCTATTAAATCACTGTATTCAGGCTTACCTTACATAAATCTGGTATCAGCAGCATTTTTCTAGCATTCACATCTTCTAGAAAATAATTTTAACTGCACATACCTCATAGCAGGATAACCTGCACGCCATTCCCCCACTGAAGTTACCTCTCTCTTCAGTCATGTGTGAGAACAGCAATGGATCTTAGTTACAACCTGCTAAGATCATAGAAATCACAGGCAGATTCTTCTTTTATGTTCTGCCTGGGACAAAATAGTACAACTCCGGTACCATTTAAAAATAAACTTTTGATTGAAGTAAAAAACACCACTTCTCTCTTACTACCTCCATGCTTGTTGAGTTGCAAGAGAATTACTGGATATGGCAGTTAGGGGAGGAGCTATATAGCAGCTCTGCTGTGGGTGATCCTCTTGCAACTTCCTGTTGGGAAGGAGAATATCCCACAAGTAATGGATGATCCGTGGACTGGATACACCTTACAAGAGAAAATTAAATTGGCTGCTATAACCTAAATTCAAAAACAAGACGAACTATAACCACACCCCCACAAGAGATTGTTGACTGCTTTGCCCAATATTATAGCACCCTGTATGATGGGACCAAGGTAACCCAATCCTCACAGACTGAAACCCTAACTAAATTCCTTGATAAAGCCCAACTACCCTCCCTGTCAGGAACTAACTGAGACAACTTAAATCAGGCAATCACTCTCAATGAGGTACATCAAGCCATTAAAGATTTAAAGCCAGGCAAGGCCCCGGGCCCCGATGGCCTCCCTGGAGAATATTATAAGCTATTCAAATCATCTCTAGCATCTCCCTTAGTTAAATTCTCAAATTATATGCAGGGTTATGAGAGTCCCCCTGACCCTCTCAGGGCTCGAATTGTTGCGATACCCAAACCAGGGAAGAATTTGAAGTGGTGTACTAGCTACAGACCTATATCTCTTATAAACCAAGACATAAAAATCTTCACCAAGATCTTGGCGAATAGGTTAAAAATCATTCTACCGAACATTGTGCATCCAGTCAAGATTGTGTTTATTGCAGGCAGAGAAGCACCTGACAATATCAGACGTATGATTACAACAATTGCCCAGTTGGCCGGGATGGAAATGCCTTCTCTGGTCCTATCATTGGATGCGGAGAAGGCGTTTGACAGAATTGACTGGATTTATATGCTCTCAGTTTTGGATAAAATGGGATTTAAGAGCCCCTTTATAACAGCTTTACAGAGTATATACTCTAAACCCACTGCAACAGTTAGAGCTATGGTATAAATCGTCCATCTTCTAATATATCAAAGGATAAACTGGTTACATAACTGTTTTCATTATTCCTAAAACAACAAATCTGCTGCTAATAAATTGTGGACATTTATTATTTTAACAAATCAGTCACCAGAGATGCTGATCTAAATATCTTCAATCACGCATCTGTTTTCCATTGCCTATGTGTATCAGTATAAGGAATAGACTATATATGTTTTAACACAAGTTTAAATATCTGGCAATATCTAGTGGACTTTTTAAACCATTTACGATCTAATAGTTAGACATCATTATTTAATTGTATCAACATTGTGTTACATATTGTATTATTTTAATATAGTGTTTTATTTGGAATTTTCAGAATAATTGAATGTATGGACAATGGTGTCTAATATAGTTTGTATACATAATAAATTAATTTTATATTTGTAATTTTATATATTTGTACATTTAGATATATATCCAGTTATTATTTTAGTACTCTCCACAATCTTAGGTCCTCAGCGCCACCCCCCTAATATCTCTTTAGAGCTATGGGATATCACTCAAACCCATAAGTATATAAAAAATAAATATATGGTACGAGACAGGGATGCCCGCTGTCCCCGTTATTGTTCGCCCTATGCATAAAACCCCTAGTAGCCTGTCTCAGACGATCACCTGACATTACTAGACTGAAGATTAAAAATACCGATTATAAAATCACCCTCTGTGCGGACAATGTTTTACTGACATTGACTAAGCCCTTGACTTCCTTTACTAACCTTTATGATATCCTCCACCAATTTTCTGCCATATCAGGATATACAATAAATATGTACAAAAGTGAAGCCATGGCAATAGATAGCGCTGCTGGACCATACGAAAAAATTAAGAATTAAAATTTTACATTCTCTTGGGTTAAGTCACATATTAAGTGCTTAGGAGTTATACTACCAAATCAACATACAGATTTGTATAGAATATATTATCTTCCCTTATATAAAGAATTGCGCAAAGACATTGCTAAGTGGAAACTTCTTAACTTCTCCTGGTATGGCAGAATATCTGCAATAAAGATGAACTTTCTTCCGAGAATTTTATACCTATTTTGAACCCTACTTATACCAGTCCCAAAAACCGACCTAAAAACATCAAATCAGAACTTATCCACTTTATAAATCAGAAACAATCAATATTTCCTTTTCAAATATTAACTAGACACAGACAGCTAGGAGGTATTGGGGTCCCTAATCTGCTAGATTATTATGATGCCTCTAGGCTAACACAAACCGCGTTGCTTGGATTTTCAAGAAAAAATGTATTGTGGACTGGGTTGGACTCGGACCTGGGAGGCCATGACTCACCAGAATATCTGATATGGGATAGATCTCTACCTAAACATAAAACGTGTAGTTACCCTCAAATTTCTAGTTTTTCAATTTGCCACTGGGAAAACCTAATAAAAAATAAGAAGTTATTACCAGACTTTTCCTCTAGGATGCCAATAAGATACCTTCTCCCAGCCGAATCTGTAGTGCTGACAACAGAACAAAAAATTTTTTCACAACTGTACATCGCATTACAGAACACAACTGACACTAATGTTATTCATGCAATCCACCAGCACTTGTAGGTATAAAAAGTATCTTTTTTTTTGGACAAGCTACTCCAACCTGAGGTTACCAAAATGGCCAGTTTTGTGAAAGACACAGGCCATTTTCTAGAAAAAGCAAAAATGTTGGATTTGCCAACTGGCCGGTATCTACTGTATACTATGGATGTCAGGAGCTTATATACCTCCATTAATCATGAAACAGGAATATCTATTATCAGAAAGACACTCATGGTGTGCGGCAGATACACGGCTGGGCAATGTGAATTTATTGAGAAATTGTAGTGCCTTGTCTTATATTGGAACTATTTCCTTTTTCAGGATGATTGGTTCATCCAGGTTAAGGGCACGGCTATGGGCTCCAACGTCGCCCCATCATACGCCAACTTGTTTATGAACGAATTCGAAGAGAGAAGAGTCTATGAAAACCACCTCTTCAGGAAGTATGGAGCAGTCTGGTGGAGATACATAGACGACATATTTGGCGTGTGGTGGGGCGACGTTGGAACCCTAGAGAGGTTTGTCAGAGAGCTTAACGTGGAGGTAAGAGGCCTACATTTTACCATTACACACAGTGAGGAGTCCGTCACCTTCCTAGATACAAAGTTAAGTAAATCAACTGATGGATTAAAATTTGACTTGTATGTAAAAGAGACGGATAGAAATACTCTGTTGAAATTTGATAGCTTTCATCCAAGGAGGCTTGTGGACTCCTTGCCCAAGAGTCAGCTACTACGGGTGCAAAGAATAGTGAGTGATGAGGGAGAAAGAACAGACAGATTGAAACAAATGAAGCAAAAGTTTCTCTCTAGAGGGTATCCAGCTAGTCTAATTGAAAACAAGCTAGAGGAGGTAAGATATCCTAAACCAAAAAAAGAGAACAAAGACAAGAAAGATAGGATAATATTTGTATCACAACATAACCCCTACAGCGATAAGATTAGCAGGATTATAAGAAAGAATTGGCATATCCTAAAAAACTGCAACCCAGACATACCACAATTGCAAGACCCACCCCTTATGGCCTATAGGCGGGTAAAAAACATAGGGGACCATTTGGTGAGGTCCGATGTGGGACCAAGCAGAGAATGTAGACAAACATACATTGGCAGTAAAAAGAAAGGGAGTTATCCCTGCCTGGGATGCATGTCTTGTAGTTCCATTATTAAAGGCCCACATTTCTTTCACCCAGAGTGGAATGTTTAAAAGGCTCAACTTGTTAGCATGTAACAGAAAGCATGACTAAGTGACATAGGGTCACGAAACGTTGCTTGTTTTAACTTGATCTTCAATAAAAGATACTTTATACCTACAAGTGCTGGTGGATTGCATGAATAACATTTACATATTGAGGAATTGCAGCTTTTCCTTACCACCGTGCACACTCAGTGGTGCTGTATTTATTCATGGATTTGAACAACTGACACTAAGTCATCCATCATGCTCAAGTGGGAAGTAGATACTGAAACTATTGGATGCACAGGAATGTTGCAAATTATTTTACTCATCATGCAAGGGTTTGATTAGTGCAGATTTAAGCGAAAACAGCTTCAAGACCATCTTTCTGTGGTATTTAACCCCAGTAAAAACCTAATTTTGTGGAGGTTAGAGATAGAAATTGCTACAGGGGATGTAAAACGGTGGGTACTTATGCACACATGTTGTGGGAATGTCCTCAGGTAGCCCAGATCTGGACTTATCTATCTACTTTCCTTGGCACGTTGTTGGACGATCAAATATCGTTAACCATGTCTCAAGGACTCTTACATGCACCACTTCTGCATTTCCAGAAACTTATTAACACTTTTGTCAGAATTCTTTGCACCGTCACGAGAATCAGCATTGCAAGACACTGGAAAGAGGGGACACCGACATGGCAGGAGATTCAGGACAAATTTAAAATGACATTCACTTCATGAAACAGCAGCGACAATTTTGAGGACAGTGGACACATTTCATAAAGTTTAGTTCTATTGGCTGATGAAAGCCACGTAATCTACTTTGTTCCGATACATATAAGAGGACAGGATAATTAAAACATTCAAGCGATAGGAAACTGATATTAAGGTTCATAGGTGCAATCAGAATACAGAGTTAAAAACTATCACCACAGTCAATAACTCAACAACTATTTCCTGCTCCCCATTTATGAAACAAGACTAAATAATACTTGATAGCAACGACACACAAAATTAACTTTTTTTTTATTATATAGTAATGTTAAAGATATATACAAAAGATGTTTATTTTTTTTGTGGAACTTGTCAGGTATAATATATCATCTATGGAAATAAGGATACATCAAGACATAAAATTTAATATTGTCTTCATTGGACTCTGCAACCCTGTAACTCAACTAATAGAAATTTATAAGCAAAAAAAAAAAAAGAGAACGATAAGTTGAAAATGGACACTACTATGCTTAATTACCTTATAGGCTAATGATATAAAAAAATTGTATATGGGGGGCGGAGCCGACTGCCGACATGGACGGTCGCAACTAAACTGAGCTCCGTGCTAAGTGAAGCTAGGGAGCACCTAAAAAGTATGCCAAACTAAGAAAAACACACTCAAACCTGCTCCATTACACAGCACGTCTGTCAGTGGCACAATCTAAGCGACGTTTGGGACTCAGCATCGGCCATAAGCTCAAGCTCACAGGAACCAACGGAAAGTACCGACAACAGCCGGTTTGGGCCTTAAAACAACGACTTCCGGGCGGATCGCTGTAGACGTGACCCTCATTGAGGTAATTTAGCACTCACCGCACCGAACATATCACACTATCTTAAACGCTGAGCTACCCAGAAAAGCATATGGCAACAGATAAGCCACCACTGCAGGCCTCACTTTAAGAAGTGCGCGTGGCGCACGAACAATAGAGGAGCATAACCGCATTTGCACATTTGCCTAAAATAAAGCATTATAACATCTGCTTGCCGCATCTCCAGTGAGGGCTAACTGAGTTTGCGACTTACAAGCTCTTTTAACGAACTTTACATTTTGATGAACCTAAAGGCCAAAACGCCGATAAACACGCGTACAGCACTGCTGGTATTACATTACGCACCAGGCCCACACGCCACAACCAGCTAATTTCCTTTAACAATCCCTTACAGCCTCAGAAATCAGCCCACATGGCAGCCAGGAGACAAGTAAAAGGGGATAAAATGCCAAAAACTCCTTCTAATACAGTGTCCAAACTCAACACTTACTTCAAGGCGCTAAGCCCATCACAAGGCCCAGATACAGATTCTGAACAAGATTCCACTACGAATGCAAACTCTGCTGAGAATCAGGATAGCCATACTGCTCCACTCACTAAAGCAGACATCAATTCTTTACCAACTAAGGAAGACTTCACTGCACTAATTCAACATGTGGGGAAAATTCTAAAAGATGGACTTGCAGAAGTCAAAAAAGAAATAGCAGAACTGGGAGAAAGAATGGAATACTTAGAAGAGCAAGCTAATGACACTAATAACACTATAGATGAACACTCCCGATGCCTCTCCATTCATGACATCCAGCTACAACAACTTAAAAGCCAGCTTGAAGACTTAGACAATAGAGGAAGGAGGCAAAATCTGCGAATCAGAGGAGTGCCAGAAAGCATTACAGGAGAGCATATACCTCAATACCTGCAGAATTTATTTAAATTCCTGACAAATGACTCAACTTCCCTACCTCTTCAATTGGATAGGGCCCATAGGGCCTTGAGGCCTAGACCAAAAGATTCGGAGCCTCCCAGAGACATTGTTTTAAAATTCCACAAATACCAGGACAAGGAGCTGATAGCCCAAGCAGCCAGAAAAACCTCCCCTATCACTTTCGAGGGGAAACAGATCCAAATATATGCAGACTTAAGCCCGGTTACCCTTGCCAACAGAAGAGAAGCAAAATACTTAACAGAACATCTACGTGACCACGCCATTCAATACCGGTGGGGTTACCCATTTAGTATCAGAGTTAATAAAGACAACAAAATAATCACATATAAAGATCCTGGAGACTTGGAGGAGTTTTGTACAGCTTTACGCATTCCAACCCCTAATATGCCAAGATGCAATGATAAGAACCCTCCACACATGGATGATTCTCGCCCACCTCAACCCCAACGTTCACAATGGCAAAGGGTCAACAGAAAGAGACAGAGAAACTCACCCACACCTTCTTCCACTTCCATGAAGGACACTTGAAGGAGTACAAGCATCATACTGGAGAGTACTTTTTGAGCTTTGTGAGACAATCTTTTGATTGATTTTAGTATGACCTCACAGGTTATATTGAAATTATTACTAATTGTAGCTTTAATTGGCTATAATATTTACAGGCTGATCAGTTGAATAACTATCCCTTATTTACCCCACTAGGAGGTTTACATAGCCACTATATGAAGAAATATAGTATACCCTAGGGTAAATGTACAGAGAATAGGCCATACCATCTATTGTATGTATGTTTTAAACACTCCCTAGCTAAACTGTTTTTGGTTTCATGTTCATTTTCCCCCATTCAGCCAGGGTGCCCTACAGCCTGGCTCAATGTTTGTTTCTTGTTTCCTATTTTTTGTTAGTTATTGTTTTGTTTATTATGTTTGTTACTACATGTACAATAATGATTTTTGTCACCACAGATACAGAAGTTAGCTTATGCTGCTCGGTCCGGGTCTGCCATGAACACAGAAAGAATATCTATGCTAGGGCTCAAAAGAACTCTTCACCACATGATATAACCCACATGCCCTCTCTTGACGCTCCTGACCACCTTATCCCATCAACGGGACTACTCTGCTATCATATAAGGTACCCTTTATTCCATCATACGCTCCTCTTCAACACTACATTACTTACCAACATTAAACATGCCCTTACACCAACTTAAATTCCTATCACAAAACTGCAGGGGTCTTAACTCACCTACTAAAAGGTCAATTGCTTTAAACCACTTTAGGAAACACGAAGGAGACATAGTCTTCGTTCAGGAGACCCATTTTTTGAGGCGAGACCCACCAAGATTTTCGTCCCCAGATTACCCTGTGGGGTTTTTTAACTCCCATCCCCTAAAGAAAATAGCAGGGGTAGGCATTCTATTTCATAAAAATACTCACTTCCAACTTAATGATAAATTTGAAGATCCAGAGGGGAGAATCCTAATCCTCACAGGACTTCTCTTCAACACGCAGATAACCCTTGCGTGCTTGTATGCCCCCAACACAGGCCAGCTTAAATTCCTAAGAAGAGCCAGCAATAAAATTTTAGAACTACGGTCAGGTGCGGTGGTAGTAGGGGGTGACTTAAACGTAGTACTAAACCTACAGACCGATAGTTCCTCCAACAAAAAGACCTGTAGTAACTACAACCCTCTAAGTATAATCGACTGCCTAAGAGAAAACACCTTAGTTGATATCTGGAGATTGCAACACCCACAGAAAAAAGAATTCACACACTACTCACATACACAGAGATCCTTTTCAAGGATAGACTATTTTCTAGTAGATCATAACACCATGACATTAGCATCACATACAGATATCTACACGGCTGCATGGACAGATCATTCGACGATTAGTCTAGAACTAGACTGGATAAATAAACCTTTACGACTCAATGTATGGAGACTAGACGACTCATTACTACATGACCCAGATGTAGTCACAAAACTTAAACAAACAATAGAAGAATATTTCGAACACAATACTAATTCTGTAGTTAACATTAGCACGTTATGGGAAGCCCATAAAGCTGTAGTGAGGGGCAGCTTTATACAGCTCACAGCCAGGAAAAGAAGGGCCCAAAACTCAGAATACACTAACCTCACTCGACATTTGCAACTTGCGGAGAATGCGCATAAACTTAACCCCGGCAGTGACACAACACTAGATAACCTAACGGCGGCTAGGAGTGCAGTCAACAACTATTTACAAAGAGCTGCCCATAAAAGAGCCCTTGCCCTCAAAAAAGTATATTTTCATGGTGGCAATAGATCTGGCCCCTTGTTAGCTAGAGCCCTACGTAAGAAAGCTTCATCGAACCATATATATTCTATTAAAGACTCAGATGGTCGTACATTCCATGACAGCCCAAATATTGCCGAAACTTTTAGGAAATACTACGAACATATTTATAACTTACCGACTTCTACACCTCCCACGAATAAGCAAGATATAATAGCCTACTTAGATTCGCTATCAGTCCCCGCGCTCTCCGAAGAACAAAGGCAGAGCCTAGATTCACCAATTACTGCTCAGGAAATTCTGAAAGCCATATCAGACCTACCAGCAGGGAAAAGCCCTGGCCCAGACGGCCTCACAAATAAATATTATAAAACATTTAAAGATCAACTAGTCGCACCCCTCTTGTCCCTGTTTCACACTTTAGATAAAGAAGGGCATCTTCCAACGCTAATGAAAGAGGCACATATATCAGTAATCCCTAAAGCTGGAAAAGACCAGGATTCTCCGCCGAATTTTAGGCCTATTTCCCTTTTAAACACTGATCTTAAAATTCTAGCCAAAATCATAGCATCACGCATAAACCCGATTTTACCAACAATCATACACGCTGACCAGACGGGGTTTGTGGGGGGGAGAGAGGCAAGGGACAATACTATAAGGGCACTCCAGCTGATGGAATACGCAAAAGCCAACAACATTAAAACAGTCTTTCTATCCACAGATGCCGAAAAGGCTTTCGACCGCTTAAATTGGGATTTTCTTTTCTCCACATTGCAAAAATTTGGGTTCGGGACCACAATAATCAATAGAATTAGGGCACTGTACCTCTCACCAACTGCAAAAGTTAGGATAAACGGCCTCCTTTCAGATACTCTTAATATAAGTAATGGGACAAGGCAGGGTTGCCCTCTTTCCCCCATATTGTTTGTCCTCAGCATAGAAATGTTGGCAGCACGTATTAGAGAAAACGAGCAAATAGTAGGGATACCTTTAGGGGACAACAATTACAAAGTTTCACTCTATGCAGACGATGTCCTCTTGTCTCTCGCCTCTCCACTTGCCTCTCTGGAAGCAGTCGCACGCGAATTTAAAAAGTTTGGGGACCTTTCTTACTTTTCGATTAACTACACCAAATCTGAACTGATGAATATTAATCTCCCTAAAGCTGAACTAGATATACTTGCAAACCGGACTCGCTATAAATTACAAACCGCGGCATTAAAATACTTAGGAACCTACCTTACTCCAAACCACAGATTATTATTCCAACTTAACTATTCAAACTTACTCAAGTCCACTCAAACAGAACTAAATTTGTGGTCCAAAAAACCCTTTTCCTGGTGGGGCCGAATCCAGACGTTAAAGATGACCACGTTACCCAGAATCCTATACATCATGCAGGCAGTTCCCATTAAGATTCCCACTCCGTTCCTTTGTAGACTTCAGACCACCTTAAACAAATATGTATGGGGCTCGGTTAGACCAAGAGTTAGCAAAACAACACTGTACAGGCAGCAGGGAGAGGGTGGTCTAGGTCTCCCCTGTCTAGACGTCTACTATAAGGCGATTAGTCTCCAGAGAATACTTGACTGGCACAGGAACTCTATGACAAAAGCCTGGGTGTCTATAGATTCACATATTTTGCAAATTCCGAACGCTGGAACCCTGTGTTGGCTACCCCCATCATATAGAAGTGACACAAAAAGCATATACCCCCTCTACAATAGTCTTTTTGATAACTGGAACAGAATCATTAAAACCCACCCTCACATCTCCACCTACAGATCCCCGATGTCACCTATGTCTCCAAATGCTGAGTTTCTAGGAGGATTAGACTTCACAAAACCAACATCATCACACCTAGAAGTGGGATACACAATTCCTTTACATAAACTGTTGACGGGCAAAAGAGTGAAATCGCGCCAAGACCTTCAACAATACCTAAATGGGGCATTTTATAGCTGGCTTAAACACAAACAACTAACACATCTACTGGACACATCTGAACACAGTCCAGACTGGACTAGACCATTAACGCCCTTTGAAACAAGCTGCATGTCCCATAACACACTTAGACACCCTCTATCACTAGCCAAGTCCCTCTTATTGGCTCACCACAAAACAGACTTACCGACATTTACAAACAAATGGCACTTAGAACTGAAAACTGAATTAGACAGGCAGACATGGAAACACATCTTCCGCTACACCAAAATATCTTCCACTTCAACAAAGATGATAGAACTGAACTATAGAGTTTTATCAAGATGGTACCTGACACCCACTAGGTTAAAAAGTATATACCCCACCACCTCAGACAAATGCTGGAGGGGTTGTGAGCAAAAAGGAACAATGCTACACATGTGGTGGGACTGTCCCGTTATACATCCCTTCTGGCTCCACGTAGAATCCCTGATACAAATTATTCTTAACTCCCCCATTCAACTCACTCCTATCATAGCAATACTAAATCTGTTGCCTAAGAAGATAGACTATTTGCGCCAGCGTCTACTGCAATTCATCATCAATTCGGCTAAAACACTAATTGCTAGAAAGTGGAGGAGCTCAGCAGCCCCCACGTGGAAGGAAATATTAGCTCACATTGACGACACATTAGTACTAGAAGAGTACGGCTTTTTCAAAACCCAAAGACTTGACACTTTTTTAGACATTAAATTCCTTTGGGACTCCACCAAACCTGTGTTCATGGCGCGGACCTGAGACAAACCATTATGGCAAGATAGAAGGAAATGTTTTGCTTAATACTGTATTATTTAGTTTCTTTTCCTCTTAGCCTACTTTTAATTTCCTAGATGGCAATGGGAGGACCTCAACTCCAAAAGGACTAAAACAATCTCTTGACAATTTTGTTAAATGAAACAAAAATGCTGTAACAGACTCGTTATTGTAGTATTTTCTGTATTGTTTGGTTTGTTTGTTTTAAAAACACCAATAAAAATGATTTACAAAAAAAAAAATTGTATATGATCTGTACCATGTTTAACGATGTTATTCCAATAAAAACAATTTTAACATAAACCAGAGGGAAAAAAAAACAAACAGGGCAAATGATTGCTGAAAATCCTTTAGTTGTTTAAAAGGAAACAATTTAGAGCACGCACAACAATCAGGCTATGCAACATGAGATCCTTCTTGCGAAGAAGAATGATGACAAAAACAACAATTTTCACTTAGATATTGAAATCCGATACTACCTTGGGAAGAAATCCCAACTACTACAAACAACCGCCTTCTCCGCATGAAAAATAAGGAAAGGGGATCACACTGCAGAACTGAAAACAAACTCTGCGAGCTGAAGAAATAGCAAGAAGAAACAAAAATCTTCCAATCTAACAATACAATATCAACTGCATGCATAGGCTCTCAAGCGGAGCCAACAGCAGAACTCTAAGAATAAGATTAAGACTCCAAGAGGAACCAACAGATTTAAACACAGGCCTGAATCTGCCAAGGCCTGCACAAAAGATAGAACATCTGACTAAACCACCAGATGTGTGAGCAAAAAAGGCCTGCACAAAAGATAGAACATCTGGCTAAACCACCAGATGTGTGAGCAAAAAAAAGACCGTATAGAAATCTGACCCTTCAGAGTACTGACTGAAACTTTTCTCCAGGTCATCCTGAGGAAAAGAGAAAAATTGGGGGTACCCTTATCCTGCTCCAAGAGAAACCCTTTGATTCACACCAATAAAAGTACCTAAGCCATACCTTATGGTAAATCTAACGAGAAACAGGCTTATGAGCCTGAAGTATGGTATCAAATTACCCCAGAAGAACCATGCCTAGCAAAACTAGACATTCAATCTCCAAGCGGTCAACTTCAGATAAACTAAATTTGGGAGGAGGAAGGGACCCTGAAGAAGGTCCTACCTAAAACGCAATCTCCAAGGGGGGGGGGGGGAAATTATATCCTCACCAAATCCGTGAACAAAATCCTGCGAGGCCAGGCAGGAACTATTAGAACCACTGATGCCCTCTCCGGCTTGAAAATGAGCAATAACTCGAGGAAGAAGAGCAAACAGAGGCAACAGGAATGCAAGACTGAAGTTCCAAGGCACCGACAGATCGTCGATCAGAGCGGCTTGACTACCTCTTGAACCGAAGCTTGGCGTTGAGGTGCGACGTCATCAGATCCAACTCCGGAACCCCCCACCTGAGGGTTATCATTGAAAATACTTCCTGATAGAGGATCCACTCCCTGGGAAAAAAGGTCTGCCTGCACAGAAAATCCACTTCCCAGAAGACCACCCCTGGAATGTGGCTGGCAGAGTGGAAACAATCAAGAGTCTCCACCCACTGGAAAATACGAGTCACCTCTTTCATAGCTAACGAACTCCGAGATCCTCCCTGATGAAAGATGTATCCCACCAAGGATGCTGTCCGATTGGAATCTGATAAACCGGACCAAACTTAGTTAAGGTCAGGCTGATACAGCATTGAAGATTGCTCTCATTTATAGGATATTTATGGGAAGAGAAGACTCCTCTCGAGTCCAAAGACCCTGAGCCCATAAAGAACCCCCAAATTGCTCCCCAGCCCGACAAGCTGGCATCTGTGGTCACAATCACCCAGGATGGTCTCAGGAAGCATGTACCCTGAAACAGATGAACTTGTGACATCCACCAAGATAGAGTCTCTTGTTAGGGGGTCTAGAGCTATCCTCTGCTGGAGATCCGAGTGGTCCCCTTTCCATCGTCTGAGCATGCATAACTGTAGAGGTCTCAGATATAACTAGAAAATGGAATAATGTCCATGGAAGCAACCATAGACCAATTACTTCCATACACTAAGCCAATGATGAACGGATAGAGGACTGAAAAGAAAAACCAAGAAGTTTGGAATTTTTTAACCCCGGTCAGAAAAATCTTCATGGACAGAGAGACTAAACCGTTCCAAAGAAAAGAAAAAAAAAACACCCTGGAGGAAACTCTTCTCCAGATTCGCTTACCACCCGTGGGAACGTAGAATATATAACAGCATCTGAGTAAGAGATCTTAACTGAAAAGATTGCGCCAGGACCAAGAATTTGTCCAGGTATGGCGTTACCGCTATTCCCTGAGATCCGACCACCGCCAAAAGGCCCCCGAGAACCCTAGAAAAGATTTGTGGAGCCATAGCAAGGCCAAAAGGGAAAGGGAACAAACTGGAAGTGTTTGTCGAGAAAAGGCAAAACACAGAAATAGGTGATGTTCCCTGGAATGAGAACATGAAGATACACGTACTTCAGGTCTATGGTAATCATGAAATGACCCTCCTGAACCAAGGGTAAAATAGAACAAATAGTCTTCATTTTGAAGGACAGAATCTTGAAAAAAATTCTGAGACACTTGGTCTAATATGGGTCGGAAAGTATCCTCTTTCTTGGGAACCACTAAAAGGTTTGAATCAAATCCTAGACCCCGTTCGGTCAAGGGAACTGGAACAATCACTCCCAGAGAAGATAAGTCCTTTACACAGATTAAGGATTTTATCTTCACCTGGTTTACGGATAATCTTGACAGGATAAATCTGCCCCTAGGGGGACAGGACTAGAACCCTCTCCTGTATCCCTAGGAAACTACTTCCACTGCCCAAAGATCTGGGCCATTCCGGATCCTAGTGTGTCGAAGGAAAGAAAACCTGTCCCCGTCTTGGACTTCCTGTTGGAGGCGGAGCAGGCAGGTAGCTGCAGGTAGCTGCAGGTGCTGTGGAAGCTTCGCGCCTCTGTATGAGGCCCAATTCACCACCAACTGATGCCTTTGTTGCCCTTGGCCACGCACAGGCCTGGGCTATGGGACTTTGACCCAGCACAAGGAAGTCAATATTCTGCAGCCTAATAGTGCACGCCGGCTGGTGCACACCTTTCTTCACTGGAAAGAGTCACCTACAGATACGCCCTGTGGATGGTATACAGAGCCGTATAGGGGTGGCTGTGATCTTTTCTGTTGAAATTCATATGATATATAAAAGCTGCTACCCCCAAGTGAATCGCTTTCTTTAAAGATCTACTGGAGCCTACCCGCTTAAAGATTACCTTCCTCAAAACACTGCATATTTCCAGGAGCTGGCCACACAAAACCGCCGCTACAACACTCACCTGGTGGAGCAGTTGTTACCGGCGAGCGGCAAGCTCTTTCTGCTCCTGACCGAGTCCCGAGCTGCTCCCTGAATGGTTCCTGTGGGTTGAGTACGCCGGGGAACACTGTTATCGCGAGCAACAAAGCCACTCTCCCTGGACGAGAGTTGCGGCTGACGAGAAGTGGGAGCCCCCTGGACGGGCACACAGCCAAAGTGTTAGCATCACTATATCGCGGTCCTGGCTACCGCCTGACTGGGGCCTTTTCCAACATGCTTATTGCTCTTGGCTCTTGGATCTCGGAGGTCTAGTCTGAGGGATTTCACAGACGCCCGTTACTGCAGTACATCGCGCAAGGTCATCTGCATCTGTATCACAGTCAGGGGGCCTCTGGCTGCAACAGCTCTCTTCCTAAGTTGGGACTGCACCCGAGGAGGCTCCTATTGCCGGTCCCGAGAGACTACATCCAGGTCTGTTTGTCGGCCTCTTGCCGACGTTAAATCACTTCAAACTCACATGGTATAAAGGCTTAATTTGTGTCGGTATCCTGCTTAGGGTGGCACAAAGACTTTCCACCTTGAATGAACTTACTGGCGGGTCAGGCATTTACATTGGGCTATGTAAACCGCTACCTTAGCAACTTACAGAGGGTACGAGATCGAGAGTGGGGCCAAGGGCGACCAGCCCCAGAGTGGAAGGCCCGGGACTTGTGTCTCAATTATATGTGCTTAACTTGTCTTGTTTGGCCTCATTAGGCAGATAGTTTTTTTGTTCTCTTTTCTTGCCCCAAGGAACAGGGGCTTAGAGAAAAATGCACACATGAGTAATTTTTGATATGCAATGTTATTTGTTATAAAAGCATAAGTGGCTGTTTTTTATAGATCTTTGGTATTTACAGCTAGCTACTATTAGAGGGTACTGAAGCTGAACCCCACATATGATAGATAAATATTGGGCGCTATGTGTTCTATGCCACTTTGACCTTACTCATTTAGATATTTAAGTTAACAGCACTGCTCTACTGGTTGCATAAATATAGCCTCCTAGATTAAGTCTTTGCTGTATTGTATTGCTTACCTAATTTTTGACAGGCAACCCCCTTGAGGGAGAGATACACCCCAAAAATTTACCTAACATAATTATATATTGGTTTAGAAGCTGTGTATTGCACTTTCACACCAGCCTTGTATTTTTTGATAAAAGTTAAACTTCAGGGCATCACGAGAGTCTAAGTGTAACAAAACACTATAATAATTGCAGAGCACTGAGTAGGTTTTGCAGGTTTTTTTCTTAGGTTTTGTTCAATAGAATTGTACTACACAATATGGTTAGTTATTTCACAAAATGCTGTACTTTGTTATAATCTGTTAGGGCACTATAAGTTTCTACATTAATTACTCAGATCTGACATGCAATGTTATTTGATATAAAAGCATAAGTGGCTGTGTTCTATAGATCTTTGGTATTGACCGTTTGCTACTATTAGAGGGTACTAAAGCTGAACCCCACACATGATAGATAAAAGATATAAATTGGGCGCTATAAGTACTATGCTACATTGACTTTACTCATTTAGATATTTAAGTTAACAGCATTGCTTTACTGGTTGTATGAATATAGCCTCTTAGATTAAGCTTTTGCTGTATTGTATTGCATACCTAATTTTTGACAGGCAACCCTCTTGAGGGAGAGGTACACCCCAAAAACTTACCTAATATAATCATATATTAGTTTAGAAGCTGTGTATTGCACTTCCACATCAGCCTTGTTTTTTTTATAAAAGTTAAATTTTAGGGCATCACGAGAGTCTAAGTGTAACAAAACACTATAATATTTACAGAGCACTGATTTGGTTTTGCAGGTTTTTTCTTTTTTTTCTATGGTTTTGTTTAAATTGAATTGTATTACACATTATGGTTAGCTGTTCCACAAAATATAGTACTTTGTCACAATCTGCTAGAGCACTATAAGTTTTTGCACCCAGACCTGTCCTCTTTATTATTAAAGACATATATACATCAGCTGTTAGAGCACAGAATAAATCACAGTTACGCTCTGTTCATGGACAAATACATTAATCCAAGAAGTTCACCCTCCAATATGCCCCCTAAAGTAAGGGAGAAAAAGGGGAGCGGCAGGAACCTAGATTCCAGCTTAGCCTCCCCATCGGATAAAAGTGTCTCCAATCCCCCTCCAATCAATCTGGTAGAATTTGCAGCTGAAGTGGCCAAAATACTTACACCCCAATTTGACATGATCAAACAGGAGATCAGGAGCGAGATATCAAACCTCACTTTGGAGGTTAGACAGTTCTCCTCAAGACTAGACGAAATTGAGAATCGGGTCTCAGACCTGGAGGACAGACTCAATGTATTAGAGCCTACAACGGACTCCCATAGCAAAATCATTACGGCCTTGCAGGCTAAAATTGAAGACCTCGAAGACCGATCGAGACGCAACAATCTTAAAGTGATCGGTCTACCCGAGTCCCCTGAATTTCAAGACTTAATGAATTTTGCCACTATTATATTACCCCAGGCCTTACAGATCCCGGCTCCTGCTGCTCCCTTTTTGATTGAAAGAGCCCATAGGATAGGTCAAAGACGTGAGCCCAGTGAGGTGGCACGACCAAGACCGATAATTTTTAAGTTTGTGAACTTCCAAGATAAACTACTATATCTCAAACACTACAGGAAATGTGGCTCTCTTTTCGTAGGCTCCCATAAGCTTTTAGTGTTTCAAGACTTTTCATCTGAAACACTGACTAAGAGAAGAGACATGTCATTTTTTTATGGGAGACTACAGAAAGAGAGCTACAATATTAGGCTGATTTACCCTGCAAAGTTAATTGTACAAAAGGATGGCACTACACATACACTTAATAATGTTAGAGAAGCGGAGACCTTCTGTAGGGAAGCAGGTGTACCCTGATTAGGTAGCGAAGTGTACTAAGTGCAAATATTTTGAGCCTAGAATGTTAATATTTAGTCACTATATGACTTGTTCATGGAATCATGGTTTTCACAGAGCAGACTATATTAGTTATAGAATTGGTGTCCTTTCTAATTTCTATTTTTGTTATGTTTTTTTGGGGGGGGGGCTGGTTAGGTGTCCCAATTGTCCTGGGGTTTTTTTTTTGTTTTTTTTTTCTCGTTTTGCCTCTCCCTCTCGCGATCCTCCACCCCCTTCTCCTCCCCCCCTTGTTGGGCCGCCACCCCCCGGATGGAGGTCCCCTGTCTTGTTCTTGGTTATATAGAACACCTTAACACCCTTCAACGGGTGGGTGACGATATGTTGAAAAATATTAATGGCAGATAGCCTTAAACTATTGTCTTGGAATGTAGGGGGCATTAACTCTCCAATTAAGAGAAAAGCCATAATAAAATATCTGGGGAAATTCAACCCTGATATAGTTCTCTTACAAGAACTACACCTTAATATTAATGAAATCCCTAAACTTAAATCCAAGTGGGTGGGTGAAGTGGTAGCGGCTCCATTCTCGTCAAGAAAGAGGGGGGTCGCAATCTTGATAAACCGGAAATTAGATTATCAAATAATTAATACGGAGGCCGACCCCGAAGGGAGATTCTTAATACTTGAAGTGAAGGTTAATCATACTAGATATACACTTTGTAACATATACGGTCCAAATCAAATTGACCATACCTTCTGGTCAAATCTTTCTGTAAAACTGCACAATTTTATTGGATTAAATTTAATTATGGCTGGAGATTCCAATCTATTAGCGGACCCCTTGCTAGATAGCTCTAACAAAAGAGCGTTAAACAGTAGAGGCAGAAAAGTACGGATTTTCCGGAAACTATGCTCTCACTTAGGCCTGGTCGATCTATGGCGGGTACAGAATCCGGATGACTCTACATATTCATGTATATCTCAGGTCCAGCGTTCTTTCTCCCGGCTTGATTACTTTCTGGTATCAGAAACAATGCTTGGCCGGAACTGGGCTACTGGGATCGAAGATATTGTTATCTCCGACCATGCAGTCATATCACTAAAACTCGACGCGGACCTGAGGCGGATGGGAACGAGCTATATTACCTTCCCTAGACATCTCGGTAACAACGTTAAATTTCAGCAGCATTTATGTTTGAAATGGGCTGAATATTTTAACAATAATAGTAACTATATGGACAAAACGGAGATATTTTGGGAAGCCTCTAAGGCCGTCATGCGCGGAGAGATCAAATCCTATACATTCCATTGGTCGAAACATTGTAGTTTAGTGTCTAGACAATTAGCGAACCGCGTTAAAAACACATATAGATCCTATATCAGTAGACACACTAGGGAAAGCTGGGAAGCGTACACCACAGCGAAGACTTTGCGAGACACACATTTGAAACAGGCCAGCGCCCAGGAAGAAATTAGAATGAAAGCCAGATACGGGGGCTTCACGGGCAGATCGGCGAAGTTTCTAGCAAGGTTAGCCAACTCTTCGCCTAGACGGCCTATCACGGCCATCAAAAGTGGGGATAAAAGATTCACAAAGCGTGTGGATATTGAAAAAGCGTTCTTTGAATTCTTTCAGACATTGTATAGTCAAGATTCCCTTAATTCAGAGAAGAGGCTTTCTGGAGTAAGATCAAAGTTCCACGCCTACCCACAGAGGCTAGGGACACTATTAACGCGCCCATTACCGAGGAGGAAATTGCGTGGTCAATTAAGAACGCAAAATCTAACAAAGCTGCGGGCCCAGACGCTCTCCCTATTGAATACTATAGAATCCTACAACCACATGTGACGCCTATATTAACTAAACTATTTAATCTCTATTTCTCCGAAAACACTCGATGTTCCACCTCTTTTGCTTCGGCGAACATTTCATTAATCCTTAAAAAGGGCAAGGACCCTGAGTTACCTAGCTCTTATAGACCCATTTCAGTCCTGAACACTGATTATAAACTTTTAGCAGCTATCATAGCCACACGTTTGAAACCCTTTATGGGTGAGCTAATTCATGAGAATCAATCCGGTTTTATGCCCGGACGCAACCCCGTAAAGAATACTAGGAAACTCTTGATATTGCTCGAATCCTGCTGGAATAAATACAAATCTTTAGTACCGGACGATAACATAGATAAGGCCGTCCTATCGGTTGACGCCGAGAAGGCTTTCGATAGGGTCAGTTGGGATCATTTGTTTTATACGCTGGACCGATTTGGGCTTACTGGATCTTTTAATAATTACGTTCACCTAATCTATAGCACTCCCTCCTCGGCGGTGATTATTAACAATTCATCCACAGGTACTAGACAGGGTTGCCCACTTTCACCCTTTCTGTTTAACCTCAGTATTGAACCCTTAGCTATTCGTTTACGACAAGAACTGGAGGGGATTCCATGGGCGGAGGAGAAGATGGTGCTTCTCCTATATGCAGACGATCTCCTATTATTCCTATCTAATCTTAAAGTATCTCTCCCTATTCTACAGAGTATTACCCAAGAGTTTGGAGAAATATCTGGATTCAAGATTAATACTTCTAAATCAGAATTAATGTGGTTACATAAAAACTTGTCATCACATATGGAACATCCTTTTTGAGAAGTCTCCCAGATTACATATCTGGGCTTACACCTATCTAGAAACTCTGAGGAATGGTATAGATTAAATCACAGAATAGTATTGGACTCTTGCAAGAAAAAGCTTGATGAATGGGCTAGGTTACCAATCTCTTTAACTGCCAGGGTGACCTTGATTAAATCGGTTATCTTCCCAAAACTCCTTTATGTGTTACAAAACATTCCGTGGCTCCTGCATAAAAAAGACATTACTATGTATAATAAAGCTTGTGCGAAATTTCTATGGAATGGCAAGAGACCACGAATTGCCTCCCTTAAACTTATGAATTCCAAATTATCAGCTGGCTTAGCGCTTCCTAATATTCAGATATATAACTTGGTTATTATAGCCAGATTCGCTCTAGATTGGCTAACCGAGAAGGAGCAGATAACATCTTTTCTATGGGAATCTCAGGCCGTAACTCCCTTCCAGTTAAAAGCTCTTCTACATTGCCCTCTCACGTCATTGCCTTCCAATATATTCTATCTAGGCACCTACAAAAATATTATTATGGCCTGGCAAAAGCTATGTACAGAATTGGGCATCTCACCCTATGTCTCACAATATTTACCCATAACGGGTAATCCAGAATTTAGCCCCGGCCTCTACAATCAGATATTTAGAAACTGGGAGGCAAAGGGCCTTCGGACCCTGGGCCAAATGCGAGACACAGAGGGACATGCAGTCACATTCCAGGAAATTGCGACACGATACGCATTAGGGACACATGAGTTCTATGCCTATCTTCAACTCAGGCACTTTCTCAGGGAGTTGAATACAAAACATGGGGACAATTGGACCATGGGAGAATTACAGCCCATGATTATTATATATGCAGCAGGAGCATATGCTATTACGCCTTTATACTCTGTATTAAATCAGAAAGCATCAAACCTGCAAATTAACGAAATGGTCGACAGGTGGTCTGTCCTATTCCCAGAAATTGATGAAGGGGTCATAGTTGGGAGCTTTAAAATAGCTCAACAGGGCTGGGTTCCGACGGCTTGGAGAGAGTCGCAGATAAAAATTGGGCTGCAGAGATATCTTACACCTGCGGTCCTCTCTAAATGGTACAAAACAAGGGTGCTTTGCTCCAGATGTTCAGCCCTAGGGGCAGACTTATTCCACTGTCTATGGAGCTGCCCTAAAATATACCAATATTGGGGAAAAATTACATTTTGGATGATGATGGTTTTGAAATTGGAGCACAAACTTTCCTCAATTGAAATCTTCTTTTTGGTAAAATTCCAGGGTATCAATAAGAACTATAGCCTGATAAATACTATTATATTAACAGCACGTTCCCTCATTTTTAAAGCATGGAAAGCGTCACTGGCCCCTACTATGGCCCAACTTAAACTGGCACTGTGTAACCAATTTATATCAGAACAGTTTAATATGCCATTCCCACAAGACAAACATTTAGGAGCATTTTTTTAAAAATGGGAACCATTTTTAAGATCCCTGCCTTTACTGCAACAAAAAAAATTAATCAAACCAGTTAGAAATTCGGAATTTGTCCAGATCAATGTTTTAGCGGGCCACTTCCCCGAAGACTGGGTAACGGAAGCCGATTGAGATGGCTGAGGGAGGGGGGGGGGATTGAGAGACGGGGAGGATTATAACTATTATGGGTTTTTTTTTTTTTTTTTTTATTTTTTTTTTATATTTGCCCAGGCCGACATGAGTTGTCTTGCCCCAAGAGGGGGGAAAGGGGGAAAATTCACGAGACAAGGAAGGACTAGCTAATATATAAAGGTTTAACAGGTTATTTCATGCTTTTTTTTTTTATTTAAACACATGTGTCCTAATATAATTTTGATTGATTGGAATGATATAATAGGCACTCTTTCTTCTTGTTTTATACCTATACAGCTGTATTTTTTATATTATGTATATTCACTGTGACATATGTTTTTATATTTGGTATATTATTGTCCTTCTCTGTCTTTGTAAAAAGAAAATAAAAAAATAAAAAAACCTGTCCCCTACTTGATCCAAGAGAGGACTGGGAGGGGTCTTTTCTTGCTGACCAGAGTCAGAGGAAGGCTTCTTGGACTTTTTGCTCTTATTTCAAGGTTGGCTACACCTCCATGAAGTCCTAGGTTGCACCGGCTTGGAAGAAGAGAAAAACTTCTGTCCCTTAGAGTTACAAAAGGGACGAAAAGATAAAGACAAAGTTCGGACTTGGATGCTACATCTGCAAACCAAGAGTTTTAGCCATGGAACTCTGCAAGAAGTGCAAAGCTAGAATTTTGGCTCCCAGCCTAACGACTTGCATGCTGGCATAACATATAAAATATTACCTAGCTGTAGAGCCTTGATCCTATCCTGGATCTCCTCCATGGTAGTCTCCTCAGAAATGAGGTCGACAAGAAGTCGCACCAATAAACAGGATTCTGATGAATATACATCCTTCTTAAATAAGCATCCAGCTTCTTATCCATAGGGTCCTTAAGAGGACCCACCCTCAAGGGGTAATAGCAGATCTCTTGTTAGAGAAAATAGCGCCTTAGGCACAGTGCGCCATGAGTCATGCAAAGAGTCAGCAACAGCAAATATCTTTTTTTTTTAAAAGGGGACGGGTAGAAAGAAATCCCCGGATCTTCCCATTCCTGAGCTAACATGTCCTAAATACAATCTGAAACTGGAAATACCGCTACAGATGTAGGAGAGACATCAAATACCCTGTTAAGCTTGTAAACTTTGTAGGTGTCTCTGTGATAGAGTCAGAGTCCTCCATTGTAGCTATAACCTCCATCAAGAGTAAACGGAGGAGCTCCAGCTTAAATTGACCTCCTTTGGATCTGCTATACTAGCAACAGGAGTCTTAAAATCAGAGCCACTGAGGAATGAACCTCTTCAGAAAACTGAGAGAAGCAGAAAAACGCAGACCTAGAAGAGTCATTCTTTGTTTTAGATAAATTCATAGTTTTCCTCTCTCTTCCCATTAATGGGAAAGGCTGATAAAGCTGCAGAAGTTATTTGCGCTGCAAAAACTCCTGGTATATAAAACACCCCCAGGAACTAGATTAGAGGAACTGCAGAGCATTGCATGTGAAAAACAGCTAAAGCTTGGGACTTTTGAGGGGAAAGCTGAGGCATGGCACAAGCAATATTAACCCAAGAGATAGATGGCACTGAGATGGAATCAGATTCTATCTAAGCATGTGGAATAAAACTGCAAAGGAGGAATTATCAGCCTCCAAGTAGTAAAAACATTGGTTAACAGACAAAGTAGGGTCCTTATCAGAGAACATCCTCAAACCAGAATTTAAATAATAAACATGTCACACACACACAAAAAAAAAAACACTCCCTATGTAAAAATTATTGAAAATTTTTAGGTGAATAGATGAGCTTTCAAGTACTGAGACTGAGTCTGAACCTTATTGCACTTATATAACCCTTCAGAGAGATACTATCAGAAGAAAAATAAATATTTTAAATAAAAAGAACTCCCCAGAAACCAAATGCACCGTAATGCAAAGTTTTCCTCACAATGATTTCAAACTGAGGAAAACTAACCCTCTGGTGTAACTAAGGAAGGAACGTAAGTCTAATAAACAAGTGATCGGCTTTTCTCAGCCACCCGCTTAAAAACTGAGCTGACCTACGCTGCGACACCCCACTCATGGGGCAGGCAACAATTGGATGAAGCTGGATTTGTCATCGCTAAGCTAGATGAAGAACGAGATGCGGGAGGAATAGCAGTAGGTTTAACTTCACAAAATGGTAAATATTTTACCAATAAAGCGTTTTAGAAAAATGTAATGAATAAAAGTGCCCCTGTTTTGCAGACTATTTGTATATACTGAACAGTAATTTAAAAAAAAAAAAAAAAAAAAAAACTTTACACTCACTTAGGGACAGTCTACACCAGAATATTTGCTTTAAAAAGATAATCCCTTTATTACTCATTCCCTAGTTTTGCATAACCAACAGTTATATTAATACACTTTTTACCTGTGATTATCTTGTATCTAAGCCTCTGCAAACTGCCCCTTACTTCAGTTCTTTTGACTGACTTGCATTTTAGCCAATCAGTGCGGGCTCCTAGGAACTCCATGTGCGTGAGCACAGTGTTATCTATATGAAACACATGAACTAACACCCTCTAGTGGTGAAAAACTGTCAAAATGCCCTAAACTAAGGGGCAGCCTCCAAGGACTTAAACATTAGCATATGAACTTCCTAGGGACCTAGATTTAGCTTTCAACTAAGAATACCATAAGAACAAAGCAAAATTGGTGATAGAAGTAAATTGGAAAACTCTTTAAAATTACATGCCTTATCTGAATAATGAAAGTATGTTTTGGACTAGACTGTCCCATTAAATGTGCAAGTAATTAAATAATCTAAAAACACAATTTATGCTTACCTGATAAATTTATTTCTCTTGTGGTGTATCCAGTCCACGGATCATCCATTACTTGTGGGATATTCTCATTCCCAACAGGAAGTTGCAAGAGGACACCCACAGCAGAGCTGTAATATAGCTCCTCCCCTAACTGTCATATCCAGTCATTCGACCGAAAACAAGCCAAGAAAGGAGGAACCATAGGGTGCAGTGGTTACTGTAGTTTAAATTTAAAAATGACCTGCTTTAAAATGACAGGGCGGGCCGTGGACTGGATACACCACAAGAGAAATAAATTTATCAGGTAAGCATAAATTGTGTTTTCTCTTGTAAGGTGTATCCAGTCCACGGATCATCCATTACTTGTGGGATACCAATACCAAAGCTAAAGTACACGGATGAAGGGAGGGAAAGGCAGGAACTTAAATGGAAGGAACCACTGCCCGTAAAACATCTCCCCCAAATATAGCCTCCGAAGAAGCAAAAGTATCAAATTTGTAAAATTTTGAAAAAATATGAAGCGAAGACCAAGTCGTCGCCTTGCAATTCTGATCAAAAGAAGCTTCATTTTTAAAGGCCCAAGTGGAAGCCACAGCTCTAGTGGAATGAGCTGTAACCCTTTCAGGAGGTTGCTGTCCAGCAGTCTCATAGGCTAAGCGGATTAAGCTTCTTAGTCAAAAAGAAAAAGAGGTTACCGAAGCCTTTTGACCTCTCCTCTGTCCAGAGTAGACAACAAACAGAGCAGATGTTTGACGAAAATCTTTAGTAGCTTGTAAGTAAAACTTTAAAGCACGGACCACGTCCAAATTGTGTAACACAAGGATGGAACAACAATCTCTTGATTGATATTCTTGTTAGATACCACCTTAGTTAAGAACCCAGGTTTGGTACACAGGACTACCTTATCCGTATGAAAAATCAGATAAGGAGAATCACATTGTAAGGCAGATAGCTCAGAGACTCTACGAGCCGAGGAAATAGCTACCAAAAAAATAATTTTCCAAGATAAAAGCTTGATATCTATGGAATGAAGAGGTTCAAACGGAACTCCTTGAAGAACCTTAAGAACCAAGTTTAAGCTCCATGGTGGAGCAACAGGTTTAAACACAGGCTTGATTCTAACTAAAGCCTGACAAAATGCCTGTACGTCTGGAACATCTGCCAGACGCTTAACTAGCTGACAATCCTTTTTCCAAACCTTCTTGGAGAAAAGATAATATCCTAGCAATCCTGACCTTACTCCATGAGTAACCCTTGGATTCACACCAATAAAGATATCTACGCCATACCTTATGGTACATTTTCCTGGTGACAGGCTTTCGTGCCTGTCTTAAGGTATCAATAACCGACTCGGAGAAGCCACGCTTTGATAAAATCAAGCGTTCAATCTCCAGGCAGTCAGCCTCAGAGAAATTAGATTTGGATGGTTGAAAGGACCCTGAAGAAGTAGAAGGTCCTGTTTCAGAGGCAGAGACCATGGTGGAAAGGATGACATGTCCACTAGATCTGCATACCAGGTCCTGCGTGGCCACGCAGGTGCTATCAGAATCACTGATGCTCTCTCCTGCTTGATCTTGGCAATCAGTCGAGGGAGCAGAGGAAACGGTGGAAACACATAAGCCAGGTTGAAAGACAAGGGCGCTGCTAGAGCATCTATCAGTGTCGCCTTGGGATCCCTGGACCTGGATCCGTAACACGGAAGCTTGGCGTTCTGGCGAGACGCCATTAGATCCAGTTCTGGTTTGCCCCAACAATGAATCAGTTGTGCAAATGCCTCCGGATGGAGTTCCCACTCTATCGGATGAAAAGTCTGACGACTTAGAAAATCCGCCTCCCAGTGCTCTACACCTGGGATATGGATAGCTGATAGGTGGCAAGAGTGAATCTCTGCCCAGTGAATTATTTTTTAAACTTCTAACATCTCTAGGGAACTTCTCGTTCCCCCTTGATGATTGATGTAAGCTACAGTCGTGATGTTGTCCGACTGAAATCTGATGTACCTCAGAGTTGCTAACTGAGGCCAAGCCTGAAGAGCCTTGAATATCGCGCTTAGTTCCAGAATATTTAATGGAAGGAGAGACTCCTCCTGAGTCCACGATCCCTGAGCCTTCAGGGAGTTCCAGACTGCAACCCAACCTAGAAGGCTGGCATCTGTCGTAACAATTGTCCAATCTGGGCTGCGAAAGGTCATACCTTTGGACAGATGGACCCGAGATAGCCACCAGAGAAGAGAATCCCTGGTCTCTTGGTCCAGATTCAGTTGAGGGGACAAATCTGTGTAATCCCCGCTCCACTGACTGAGCATGCATAGTTGCAGCGGTCTGAGATGTAAGCGGGCAAACGGCACTATGTCCATTGCCGCTACCATTAAGCCGATTACTTCCATACACTGAACCACCGAAGGGCACGGAATGGAATGAAGAACCCGGCAGGAATTTAGAAGCTTTGATAACCTGGACTCCGTCAGGTGAATTTTCATTTCTACAGAATCTATCAGAGTCCCTAGAAAGGAAACTCTTGTGAGTGGGGATAGAGAACTCTTTTCCTCGTTCACTTTCCACCCATGCGACCACAGAAATGCCAGTACTACGTCCGTATGAGACTTGGCAATTTGGAAGTTTGACGCCTGTATCAGGATGTCGTCTAAATAAGGGGCTACTGCTATGCCCCGCGGCCTTAGGACCGCCATAAGTGACCCTAGAACCTTTGTAAAGATTCTTGGGGCTGTAGCTAATCCCAAGGGAAGAGCTACAACTGGTAATGCCAGTCTTAAAAGGCAAACCTGAGAAACCGATGATGATCTTTGTGTATCGGAATGTGAAGATAAACATCCTTTAGATCCACTGTAGTCATATATTGACCCTCCTGGATCAGTGGTAGGATGGTATGAATAGTTTCCATCTTGAACGACGGAACTTTGAGGAATTTGTTTAAGATCTTTAGATCTAAAATTGGTCTGAAGGTTCCCTCTTTTTTGGGAACCACAAACAGATTTGAGTAAAAACCCTGTCCCTCCTTTGGAACTGGATGGATCATTCCCATAACTAGGGGGACTCGTACACAGTGTAAGAATGCCTCTCTCTTTATCTGGTGTGCAGATAATTGTGAAAGGTGAAATCTCCCTTTTGGGGGGGAAGCTTTGAAGTCCAGAAGATATCCCTGGGATATAATTTCCAACGCCCAGGGATCCTGAACATCTCTTGCCCACGCCTGGGCAAAGAGTGAAAGTCTGCCCCCTACTAGATCCGTTCCCGGATAGGGGGCCGTTCCTTCATGCTGTCTTAGAGGCAGCAGCAGGCTTTTTTACCTGCTTACCTTTTTTCCATGTCAGGTTTGGTCTCCAGACCGTCTTGGATTGAGCAAAAGTTCCCTCTTGTTTATTATTAGAGGAAGTTGATGCCGCACCTGCCTTGAAGTTTTGAAAGGCACGAAAATTAGACTGTTTGGCCCTAGATTTGGACCTGTCCTGAGGAAGGGCATGACCTTTTCCTCCAGTGATATCAGCAATAATCAGCAATAATCTCCTTCAACCAGGCCCGAATAGGGTCTGCCCCTTGAAGGGAATGTTAAGTAGCTTAGATTTTGAAGTCACGTCAGCTGACCATGATCTAAGCCATAGCGCTCTGCGCGCCTGTATAGCAAAACCAGAATTCTTAGCCGTTAGTTTAGTCAAATGAACAATGGCATCAGAATAAAAGAATTGGCTAGCTTAAGTGCTTTAAGTTTGTTGTATGTCATCCAATGGAGTCGCTACCTGTAAATCCTCTTCCAGACACTCAAACCAGTACGCCGCAGCAGCAATGACAGGGGCAATGCATGCAAGGGGCTGTAGGATAAAACCTTGTTGAATAAATATTTTCTTAAGGTAACCTCTAATTTTTTATCCATTGGATCTAAAAAAAAAAAGCACAACTGTCCTCGACAGGGATAGTAGTACGCTTTACTAGAGTTGAAACTGCTCCCTCCACCTTAGGGACTGTCTGCCATAAGTCCCGTGTCTATTGGAAACATTTTTCTAAAAATAGGAGGGGAAGAGAACGGCACACCTGGTCTATCCCATTCCTTATTAATAATTTCTGTAAACCTTTTAGGTATTTGGAAAAACATCAGTACACACCGGCACTGCAAAGTATTTATCCAGCCTACACAATTTCTCTGGCACTGCAATGGTATCACAGTCATTCAGAGCAGCTAAAACCTCCCTAAGCAACACGCGGAGGTGTTCAAGCTTAAATTTAAATGTAGAAATATTAGAATCAGGTATCTTTCCTGAGTCATTAACATCACCCACTAACTGAAGCTCTCTTTCCTCAGCTTCTGCATATTGTGAGGCAGTATCAGACATGGTTCTTAAAGCGTCAGTATGCTCTGCATTTTGTCTCACCCCAGAGCTATCTCGCTTACCTCTAAGTTCAGGTAGTC